>NC_089583.1:69771832-70071832 GCF_019320115.1 Miscanthus floridulus | reverse complement strand
CATGTTGAAAACCTCACTCATCTTTTTTATATACTCGAGGTTGTGTTGTCATCAATCACCAAAAAGGAGGAGATTGAAAGCATCTAGGCCCCTAGTTGGGTTTCGGTGATTAATGAAGACACGATATTACTATGACTAATGTGTGTTTTATAGAGGCAATTTAAGTTAGGTCATGATAATGGCAATTGATTGGGCAATTATGGTTTTCATGCCCCCGTCGATGGAATTCGTTTCGGTTTTTAAAGGATGGACGACAAGGTTAAGGACGGCTAGTTCTAAGTGTCATTTGCAGTTGAAGTGACACTTAGTTTAGGACTTTGTTTTTCCTTTGGCCGTACTATTAAGAGAGGTATGGACTAGTAGCTTGACCAAGGTGAGACTAGTGGGTTAGGTGTGGTGCACACTTGTCAAACCTAGCACTAGGTAGCTCAGGAATAGCCCTAAGATCAATTGGAGTCAACTTTATTCACATAGGATTTTGAGTTGGAAGTGAATGGAGGGTCAAATGACTGATCGGATGCTGGAGGGTGAGTCCGGTCAGTTCATTTGATCAACTGTAGTCGTCTGGTACTGACCGAACGCTGAGTGGAGGAGCACCGGACGCTGGGGTGCCTGCGTCCAGTCGACTCTAGAGATGTTCTAGAGAGGCTTTTTCTTGACCGGACACGTCCGGTGGATGTGGCCAGACGCTGGTCAGAGTTCAATCAGAGCTTAACGGCTCTCTCTGACACAGTGGCGGGCATAATTGACCAGAGCGTCCGGTCACCCTGACCGGAGTATCCGGTCAGCCCGCAGAGTGATGACTCAGCCTCCAAACATTATGTTTTGAATGAGGGGTATAAATACTTACTTCACTCGTCCATGGGAGGTCTCTTGCCTATTTGTTCAGCTGAGAAGCACCTTTGGAGCATAAGGGAGAGCAAGAGCCTAGTGGGTGATTGAGATTTGATAATCCAAGATTAAGGACCTCATTAGTGCATAGGGAGTAGCAAGTGTGCATCTACCTTACTCATTAGGCTTGTCTTGGTCAAGTGAGAGTTTGTGCTTGTTACTCTTGGTGATCGCCATCATCTAGACGGCTCGGTAGTGATTGGGAGCTTGGTGATCATCCGACAGAGCTTGTGGATGACCCAAGTCATGTTATGAGCAGTTGTGGACAATTCACCGTAACGGAGTGTCAAAGAATCAGCCCGTAAAGAGCACTTGATCCTTGCGCGTATCAAGGGGGAGCTACACCCTTCCGCGGGTGCTCCAACGAGGACTAGTAAGGAGTAACGACTCTCCAATACCTCGAAAAAACATCGCCGTTTTTCTTTTCCTCTTTTTACTTTGGACATTTATATTTGAACAATTCATTTCATATCTTTACATTTCTAGAATTGCACGCTAGAGTAGGATTAGAACTTATAGTGCAAAACTTTTGTGCAGAAAAATAATAAAAACACATTTTAGACACAAGGGGTGAAATGAGACTTAAGTATTGCTAAATTTTAGAATTAGCCCAATTCACGCTCTGGTGATCCTGGTCCAAATACACCTGCTGACGTCTCTTGAATTGGTGCACCTGTTGCATTCCCTCTTTTTAATGTATTGAAATTTCGGAACATTGGAAAAAAAAAACAATTGGTATAGGCTTCCATGACCGGTCTGAATCTTCAGCAGTATGGGTCTGGGTGCCAGTTTCCTGTACAAAACCAAGGAGACATAATCCTCTATATAGTCTAGAATAAGAGAACAAAAAAACTGAATCCACAGAATGATAAATAGAGACTCGGTCCATAACCACTAGGAGAAAACAAGACACGCAAATACGTTCAACACACATTACACGGATTAACACAATTTCTGCTACATTAAGGAAATAAAAGCTACAGATTTACAGTACTAGCACATACGTTGTTGAAGTCGGCTGATTTCATTTTCCACCAGACCACCACTGACCCCTATGTACAGCACACAGATAAGCATCGCATCCACATCCACACCCACGCTACCAACCTAGGTATCCAGTTTCTGGCAGTATGTACACCAGATCCTATATATACAGGAACCAACATAAGGTATCAAGCTATCATCACCAAATCAACAGACTACCATGGAAGAATTCTAAAAATCTGCCCTTTTTCACGCTCCATGAAGCACACGCTTGGAGGCTGGAGCTTACCTATTGCCATTCAATTTAGTGTGCACAGGAGGCATTTATCCTGTCACCTTTACGGTCATCGAAGATAATGGAACTTCCAGCTAGGGCAGTAGCCACCCAAGAGTCCAGCCAAGAAGCAATCCAGCACCAACAAGACCAACACCAACAGCAAATGCAACGGCATTGCGGAGGCCACCTTTCCTGTTTGGCCTTCTGCCTTTCTTCCTACTCCCTTCATTGTGCTCTTGAGAAGGTGCTACCTTTTCCTTCACCACCATCCATGGAAACTCCGGGAACATGGTTGCTATCTGGTGTTCTTTGAACCTGAGCTGAAGGCATATGTTTTCCAGCTGCAAAATTTTCAACCACTGCTTGCATGCAAAGAGGTGTGAGGCCTGGCGGAATAATAGCTTGATGACATGGTCTTTCTCGTCATAGGCTTTCTTGGCAGCTATCTCAGCTTCCCTAGCACGTGTTTGCGAGTGACGGAGAGCGTCTAGTAGCTTGGCCCTCTCGGAAGCATTCTGATATGTTGGCTTGCTGCCTGGTGTATTGGTGGTGGAACTATAAGAATCCTGTGCATCCCTGCAGAATATGATAATATTTAGTGCATGGCAGGGACCAGGAACAAGTCATGGACAAATAGAAGACGACTAAAGCTTTCCAGGGAGATGCATCCAAAGGATACCACCTACTATCTGGTCATATGACTGATGCACAGATTAGTTCAGACAATCACATGTAACTTTTAATTGAAAAGAAGTAAATACTGAATTGGACCTTGTATTTAAATAGACAGGAGGGAACATGAGGATATCACCATAGAAACAAACTAGAACTCGTAAAACAAGGAAACTATGCTATTAGTATCTCTTAAATTCAGTACATGGAAACTATGCTTCATCTAAGTTTTTCCATCAGTGAGGAGACTTGCATAAAACAGGGAAAAGCCAGTGGAAACCACACAAGGAAGACACATCATTGTAGTTTTGGACTTGTGGTTATTTGACTGATTGTGAAAGAAGGTAACTTACCCAGGCACATTATTTCTTTGATGTTGTTGCCAACGTCCCCCATCAGAAGAATTCGTTTCATTGGTGGTGCTTGAAACACTGTAGCTGCACTCCATAGTGTCATGTACAGGATCTGGCTCTTTGCCCACGGAAAGAGCAGGCAGGCCATAGTCATCCTTGTTTTCAGGGCCCTTCACTTTAGGTCCATGAACCCGGACTGTCTGAGTGGGTCTTGGCAGATCATTGTTGACAATGTTTTCCATTGCTCTTTCAGCGACAAGGGAAGCCAAACCATCGACATCAGCTACTTGCCACCATGGCTGAGATTTCTTGGTTTGTTCCCAAGGGGCATGCATTTCGCAGTGTTCCTTTTGCGGCTTCTTAGGAAACAGAGGATCAAAAGCTTTGAACTCTGTAGACTCTTTATCCTCGTAAATACAGTTGTTGGCATTTCCTTTGCACCTGAGGCTCACTGGGGTATAGGAAGCAAGATTCCTCAACTCTTCCAAACCCGTCTCAGGTGTTTGCTTCATGGAAGCCATCGAAACGATCCACGGAGGCTCAAAAGGATCTGCAGCCTTGTTTGCTTGGACATCCTCAAGTTTGGATACCGGCGCTAAACCCTCCATTTTCTTCTCTGTGGCTTCCCCACCTACATAGTTGAGGTGCTCCCTAGCTAGGGCTGTCTGGCACCCAAAGTTGGGCTGCAATTGGAGCCACCACTGGGTTTCCATGGGCAGACTGGAGTTCATCAGGTTCCAGTTGATGGGCATAAACGTAGGGGAATGGAGATCTTGCGGACTCGGAGGACTTCCATCGCTGGTGTCGTGCGGTTGCAGGGTCGGCGGGCAGCAGGCCAGCTTGGGAGCTCGTTTGGCATCCTCCTGGACCACGCAGCGGTTGGCAGCGCGTTGCCAGGCAGCCCTCGCTTCTGCGGCTGCCATCACTCTCACATGCTACAGACCTGCGCGTCACAAAATCATTTGGCATCGGATTAGCAGGCACTTACTTCTTCCCCCAACGAGGACAGGGACAAACAAAGAATTGCAGGAAACTGGGGTCACAGCACAAGATGCACTATATATAACAAATGAAATGAAATGTTGAAAGTATTATTATTAAGTGGACCTATCAGTCTATCCATCAATGATTGCTTAGCATTGAAGGAGTGTAGATGGTACAAGGAAGTTAGATACCCACAATCCACAAGTAGACGGCAAGTGTCTTGTCTAAAAAGATGCAAGCAACGTTGAAGTACACGGTAGATCAAGAAGAAAGGCCAATTTCAGTGTGGGAACTTCCAGAACGATAGGAGGAAACTAAAAAAACATGGATTGCGCGGTCCCTCAACGGGCTCCGGGGGCTGAGGGCACTAGGGCAGCAAGCAAGGCGGATCTGCCCCCAAATCGGACGCTATACTGATACACACACGTCAGAGTTCATTCATTTTCAGTAACACGACGATTTCAGCTGCAGATCAGATCGTCCGATCGATCCTACAGGTGAAGGATGCGACAACACCAAGGGCAAAGGGGGTTCATCAACATCGCACGAAAGGAGAAAGTAGTAATCAGGCGCCTCACCTGGAAACCTGGGCCACGACCCGACTGCCACGAGCAAGAACCGCGCGCGGGCAAGGGGCAAGGATGCCTACTGGTGGGTGGCGAAGAGGAGGTCCCGGGCACGTGAGGCTTGTGCCGCGCGGCGCTGGTTGTTGCCGCCCTCGCTGCCCCGGATCATGAGCGCTGACTGAATCTAGCCGTGCGTATGCGTATCCCGCCGCACCGCAGCGAGCGAGATGGGAAAGAGGAGGGAGGGAGGGGGGATCTTTCTCCTCCGGAACGGCCCTCGCTGCTCTCCGGATAACGACGGGGAGGGAGAGAGGGTTGAAGTGGCGCCAGAAGAAACCGCCAAGTAAAATGATATTTCTTGCCCCGGCCCGCAATCCTTTTCGTCTCGTCGGATAATAAATGCTAGTATACTACTCCCGGCGAAGGCGAAGACATGAACTGGGGAGCCAGGCCAAGCGATGAAGCGAAGCGAGCTGCCGTCCACGGCACGCACTGCTCACCTTCTCTGACAGCGCCCCCTCTTCTACTTGTTCCAGTTCCAGCATTGGTTTCCATTCCCTGGCCATTTTTCTTTTCTTTTTCTCCCGCGTCGCCTCGTTTTCTTTTCCGTCCAATTTCGGTCGGGGCGTTTCTCTAGAGTCTAGAGTTTACTGGTCCAAGAAAGGGTGCCAAGAATTTTTTTTTTCCTTTCCTTTTTGAATTGATGATGATTGTTGGGGGTGGGGGGAAGCAAGGAGCAAAATAAACCTAGCCGTCTCGTGTGAGCATTCCTGAATCCGACTTGCGACTTTCGAGAGCAGCGAGTCTCTTTCGGCAGAAATCTAGGAGAACCTATCCGTTCGCTCTTTCGGTGCTCTGCTCCCTCTCCCTCTCCCTCTCCCTCAGGTTTGCTGACATGCTCTGTGACGGTGCAGTGTGGGTAGGGATGAAAACGGTATGAATATTTTCCGATCGTATTCGAAATCGAATCCGTTTAAAGGGATTGAGATCTGTCCGTATCTGAGTCTGGATATCCAATATCCGATACCGTATCCGTATCCAAATACTCAAATCACATATTAATGATGTCGATATCCAATCGTATCCTATCCGACATAGTTGACACTATCCGTATTCGAATCCGAATCCAGACAGAAATATAAAAACAAATATAATATCGATGATATCCGTCCGTATTGGATCCGTTTTCATCCCTAGGTGTGGGGACCTGGGGTGGGGGCAGGTGTCCCGTCGGCCGTCGGTCATGCGGCCACACCGTCTCAGCTCCCACACGGCCGCACCGAGACATGACGCTGTGCGTGCGCCACGATCACACACCGCGAGACATGTTCCCGAAACGAAAAAGTGAGATCGGGGCATGGGAAAATAAATAAAGAGAAGAACACTCCCCCTTTCCACAATGCTTGGTTTAATTTTGACCAATTCTTTTAGTAAAAATCTATCTCATGAAAAATTTAACAATCGTCTAAAAAATTATACGCATTACGTTTTTTCTTAAAAGTTTGGCCAATTCTATGAAAAATAATAATACTTATAACACCTAAAAGTATTGTATCAGATTGACAGTAATATTTTTATAATAAGCATATTTAAAGATAAAAATATTTATGTTATTTTCTATAGATCTAGTTTAGTTTCTAGGATTAGGAGATGCGTATTTATTGCGACTGAGGAAGTAGATTGATCTTGTAGGTATCCAGTAGATTTCTATTAAAAATTTAATAAAAATAAAAAAGTTTGATTTAGAACAAATTTAGACCATCAGCAACGCTCTAATTGACCGGAGCTTCTCCTGAAAGAAACCTGATGGAATAACTTCACACTGAAGCGAGCAACGACGTGTATCACACTCGTGTCAAGCAAAGGGCCAAACAGCAAAAGCGACCATTCAGTTCTCAGCTGGGTTACAAAGGGGAAAAGGGGGAGAAAAAAGAGCTGCAACCGCGCGCAAGAGGCCTGAGCACCCACGCACGCACTTTCGCCCGCCTAATAACTCCCGGTTTCTTCACAAAACCGCTGCCTTTTGCTGAATTCTGCCCACGGATCATCACAAAAGCGAAATCCTGGATGATGAAAAGCAAAAGCCCCTAACTCGTTAGATTTCCGCAGATCCTCAGAGACCGTAGGTTACATGAGCAAAGAAAAAACTATAGGAACTGACACTGTTTGGACACGTAGATATTTTCTTTGTCGGACCACAGGAAATGATGAGAGGACGGTTTCAGAACATAATAGTACAGTAGTATTTCCCATACAAATACAAACTTCTCCACGCATAGTCCTTGACTCTGGAGACAAGTGGACAAAGGAATCATTGTCGTGCGTGAGCTACGTGCCTACGTGCTCACTTCTGCCTTCCTATTCGAGACATAGCTACGCATACAAGTCATCTAAGGTGACAGTTGCCGACCCACTACATGGACACTTTCGAATCCTTTTCACCATCACGTGATGAAAAGAGGGGGCATGGCTTCTAGTCTAGTCTTGAACCGTGAAACATTTGTTTCCATTTTTAACATACATAGACCAAAAAAAAAATACAGTGGCAAGTTGTAACCCCTACATCATATTTGGTTCATGTCATAAACATACCATTGCCTCCACTCAATTTGAACTGTGGCAGCCGGAAACTCAATTCATGATACCATGTCACATGAAAAATGCCACAAGTTTTATATAAGGAATTCCCGGTGGCACTAATCTAGCTGCACATTACTACATTAGTTTATGGTGAGAATGTGAAATAAAGACAACTAGCAAATCGACACAAAATTAGGGGCGAAACAGACAACAATTCAACTCGTGTATTGTTACGGATCATAGGGCTTCCAACGAAATACACACATTTCAAAACAAGAAATAAGAGGAACTAAATTCATGCTTAACTATATGAAAGTCATACCGCAAATAACCCATGTTATGCTACATAATGTAATGTTGAATATAAGATAGGGACATACGCCCATATACCTTCTGGTTAGAAGCCAAGATCGAACGAAGGGCAATCATCTATTAATTCCTGAATCTTGGGGTCTTTACATGTCAGGGTGTAAGCAGATGTAGATGAGGGACCATCAAATATCCCATCCGTTGAACTGTTCTGTGTGGTTATCTGCAAATGCGAATCAACTAACTAGCATAGTACGTCGTAAAAAAAAAAAGAGGCATAGTAGCCAATTTGTATTCCTTCAATCACAAAATGAAGGTCCTTGTGCAGGTATGTGAAGTCTGATATTGAAATTATAACCTTTAATTAATATTAGGTAAAGCTATCTAGATCGACCCAAAGTAAAACAATACCATTAGCTGCCTTGAAAAGCGCTATCACAAATTAAAGTCGTGTGTTAAAACAATTACTGAAACATTGTGTTCAACACTGAGAGGTCAAAATCCTATATCTAGTGCTTCAGTGCTCAGATCTCATGAGAAAAAACCTGCTGGCAAGAAAGAAACTGTGTATGTGCCTCTGCAGGCAGCCAATAAAAGACGAACCTATGACTTCCTGCACGTAACACGGTTATATCACAAATGTAACATTGCATGTTCCACAGGGAAAATGCATACCTGGTCTGCTGTTCCACTTCTGCCATCTTGAAATCCTGTGTCCGTCACAATGTTCATAACTGGCACATTATCTGTAAAATACAAACTAACATAAGCAGCATTTATTATTTCATCTATGTTCTATGGCAATCAAGCTTTGCAAATTACAAATGTGCAAAGTAGTACCACTAGAACTTCCAGAGTGCTGATTGCTTGAATCTAGTTTCTGTCCTTTTGCATTGGACAGTTAGATGCTAAGGTATCTACCATGGCCAAATCCTGACCCTCAAAAGCAGCTGGTCTCCTATTAAATATCGTTAAAGTAAATATTTATCAGCTATTCTATTTTCCACGTTGCAGCTTAGCTGGTGTCCAGAAATTCACATTCTAGGATATAAATATTAGACAAATAAATTCTCACCTGATGTTCGGATCATCATAAGTTGAATAATTGTTTCCTGATGATTCATTCCACTGATGATCCCTTACTGAGTTCTTTCGTGGCAGAGTTTCTAAGTTCAAGCAAGATTGTATGGATGAACGAAGCTGAGTAGCAAAGTGAGATGATCCAGAGGTCTCCCTACCATCAAATGATCTGTTTGAATCATCAACCACTGAGTTTTTTCTACAATTCACATCAAAAGCAGTCCTTGACACAGAAGATGCCAATGAATGTGCTTGTCCATATGGAACGCTTTGGGAAATTCTGACTTCTGCTGGGGGCTTCATGATGGACAGTATTTGGGATGCTACAGATAAAGATGCCATTTGGTTAATATAAAATACATGCGTCTAAATAAGCAAGAGTAGTTGTACAACTCACCAACACACACCTAAGGGGAACTGTGTTCCATCAAAATGAGGCTTGTACTTAAAACATGATTATTATAGCATCATACATTTATACAAAAATAAAATCATGATTTAAATCCAAATTTCTCATTATCAAACACACACAAGAAAAGTGAAATGAGCATGATGGAAGCATAACAGCAGGATTTCCAATTTATTAGACTTGAGATTTGAGAACTATACTAATTGTTTACTACTCACCTTGGCATTGTAAAAGGGCATGCATCGAGACAGTTAGCTTATTTTACAAAGTGATCACTTTACAAAGATTGTGCAACAGAAGCTGACTGGGCACTCATGCCCAAAGTGCTTATCAATGATCCTAAGGTAGTCCAAAGCACAACAGCAACTAAATCAATCTGCTTGACCACTCTGCCACTCCAGCATTAACCATGGGCTCCAAAGCAACTATTTTCCCAGTTTCCTTACACAGGAATCATGCAACAGATATTCAAGCTAGAAATAAGTAAAGATGTACAAACCAGTTCGTACTGAATGATCCATGTTACCAAAAGTTGATTTGCCAACCTCTCTCCTGTCAAAACTCCTGGGACATCCTGCCTGAAGATCTGTAGATCGTGGAGAAACATGGGTGATGCTGCATTAGAATATATGACAACCAGGAACTAGAACTAAATGAACGTAATCTTGTAACATTAAGCTCCAGTACCATGAAACTGTGGCAGATCCCTGGTAGAACTTAATTTGCCAAATGCAGGACAAGGATTGGTAGCTGTGGCCCTCTGTATGTCTGCAAAAGCAGTATCGTTGCACAAACAACGTATAAGAGTATGGAAAGTATAAATGGAGTGTAAAACTAATGATTCAGTAGATCGATACGACTAAATTTAAGCGGATCATCCATGATACCAAATGCTGATTCACTACAGTCAGCCCTTCTATTGACATTGTAGTCTGATTTACTCCAAGGATCTGAAAGTACCGAAAACGGATTGTAGTTGAACTATATATTAAGCTCTATGGGAGGCAGGAAATAGAACTAATGGGGCTTAATGTTAAGCTCTTGTACCATTGAAATTTGGTGGAGCATCCAAGTTACTGGAAGTTGGGCCAATCTGTGGCCTTTTGGAGCTTGTAGTGCTTTCCCAGTGACTCTTCCGAAGATCTGCAGATTTCGAAGACAAATGAATCCTATAATACAGCAAGCAAATTATTTGTTGCAGAACTTTGCAAACAAGTACCTTGGCACTTAAATGGACTAACAAACTTTGGTGATTTACTTTTTCCACTCAGTTTGTCACTTGTATTCTCTTCATTTCTCAGTCCTGTCTGACTCAAAGCCTCCTTCGAAGAGTGTCTAGGCTCTACACGTGAAGAAAGTATGTGCAATTCATAAAAAGAGGTGCTTAGGCTACCTATTTGCACAAGTGCAGCATCTTGTATCTACACATTGGGAACAGAAGGAGAATGCTTGGGTGGGAATATAACTAAGTAACTAACCATTCTTCTGATTTCTAAACTCACAGACATCAATAAGATAGTTAGGCATCTGGAATCTCTTCCCACTTTCAACAGATTCAACTGACTTGAGGTATCTGCTGCCAAGCTCTTCACCATATTCATCCAACAAAACAATCTAAACAGAAATTTAAGACAACAGTAAGATTTGTCACTCACATAGGTCCACAGCAAGCCAACGTTTCATTAGATAATCTAACAGGCAACAGCATCCTCCTATAGAATTGTTGGACACCTACTTAGAAAATAAAGTATTGGACACCAGTTCCTTACCAGCCTTGCGTGTGAGCCACTTTGCATGAGCCTTATGATGCCATCATGGTATTTCTTCGCCTTTTGAGTTAGTTGGGTGGTATACAAGGCATTCCATTCTACAAAGGGTGCACATTTCGTATATAAAACTATATAAGCCTCAAAATTCATTATACTACAAAATACAGATATCTCATGTAGTGTTAACACACAGACCTTTGAAATCTGAATCTGCTTCGATAAGGCTCCCTGGTTGGTCAGCAGACACTGCTTCAGCATTGTCAGTCTCTGGCTTGCCAGAGCTAGCAGTGACTTCTGAGTCAGTGTTCTCAAGATCTACACATTACAGAGAAAAAACAAGATTCTCATGGCACTGAGAAGGAAGATGTGGAATATAGCTAAGTACCATGAAATTTGTGTGGACTAATAAATTTCTGAGATTTACTCAATGCACCCATTCCCATCTTGTTACTTGGACTCTTCCCATTCATTGGTTTTGTGTGCACCATAGATTCCTCTGAGGTATGCTCTGCATGTACATACGGCATACCAATCAAGCCACAGTAGCACCCATTCAGTGAGTTAGAAAAGAAAAGAAAATGCTTGCTATACATCATTCTGTAATTGAGAAAATGAAACTAGGAAGTCTCATGAGGTGCAGGCCCAAGGACTAATTAAAAGCTTCGTGACTATACTAGAGCATTTATGAAGTTACCTTTATTCTGATTTTTGGCCTCACAAATATCTACCAGATAATTTGGAAAATGGCATTTCTTCCCACTTTCAACGGATTCACCTGACTTGAGATGCCTGCTGCACAGTACTTGGGCATCTTCATCGAGCAAAACAATCTGAGCATTCAGTTCAGGGAACATAACATGACACTTTAGTAAACTGATGATTGCAGGACTATTGAAACAACCTAACATTACTAATCAGCAACATAAACTGCATCATCTCCAATCTTCAGAACATGCACGGAAACAACCATCAAAGGTGTAGTGCTTCTTACCTGCTTCACTTGAGGACCAATTTGCACAAGCCTCACCAAGCCATCATGGTACTTCTTAGCCTTCTGAGTCAGCTGGGCGGTGTAAAGCGCGGTCCACTCTGCAGAACAATAGGGCGTCCAATTCGTTCACCGCATAAGCATCCACAGGCCGCTGGACATGCGTCGAACAGATGGCACGCAAACCTTGGAACTTCGATTCCGCCACATCGGCTCTGCCAGAACCCGCTGTTTCACCTTCGCCTCCATCACCGCAGCCGTGACTCTTCGACGGGTTCACAAACGTGCGGGGCACGCGTGGCGGGAACACCCTCCCCGAGCTCGGAGGGCGCGCCCTGGCGCCACCGCCGCGGCGCGCGTTCCTGGAACCAGCGGTGGCAGAGGCGGAGGAGGATGTGTACCTGGCGGGGCCGTCCTCGGGCTCGCCGACGTCGACGAGGTGCGCCTGGAAGGAGAGTGCGGCCCCAGAGGAGATTTCCTCGCTGGAGCGGAGGAATCTGGACTCCAGGGTATCGCCGGCATCGTCGAGGAGGACGAGGCGGCCTGAGGCGGGGTAGAGGAGGAGGGCACCGTCCTGGTAGGCCTTTCGCTTCTGCTTCACCTGCTTCGTGTACGTCGCCGCCCACCGCTGCGGCGGCTCCGACTCCATCGGAGAGCTCCGCTTGCCTCTCGCGCTCGCAACGCAATTCAGCAATCCAGTGGGCGGAATTCAAAAGTTGGAAATCGTTCACTTTCTCCTTTTTATTTAAATAGCGGGCGTTTCAGAAAAAGAAAAAAAAACAAAGAGAAGAGAGATGCAGCAGGGAAGAAAGGCCGTTAAAGGCTGGGCTCAAGTAGTAAGACAAGCCCATACGAAATAGAAATGGAAAAAGTCTACTTCAACCCCCCACCTTTCATACTTGATCTACTTTACCCCCTAACTATGAAATCGTCTGTTTTATCCCCCTAAACTTTCCAAAACCGTCTATTTTACCCCTGGGCGGTTGCTACAGTAACGGTGGTTTGATACAGAGTCGACAGTTTTGAATTTTCTTTTTTTTTATTTATTTTTGGTGAATTTTTGAAAAATTATAGTAAATCATAGAAAAATCATAAAATGAAAAATCTAATTTTATTGGACTCCACATGAGTAGATCTACATAATGAATATTTAATACAATATGCTTTAGTACAAATTTTTTTTGTAGCTTTAGATTAATTAGAAAATCCAATTTTGTCTGTAATTAATTGGAATAATTCATAGCTACAGCTTCTATGGTCCAATTGTGGTGAAATTTTTATGCTACGCTAATTATTGTATGTTTGAACTATAGTAAAAATTTCGTACTCATTGGACTATGTATAACTTAGTTATAGATAAATTCTGATTAATTACAGACAAAATTGGATTTTCTAATTAATCTAAAGCTACAAAAAAAATTGTACTAAAGTATACTGTATTAAATATTCATTGTGTAGATCTACTCATGTGGAGTCCAATAAAATTAGATTTTTTATTTTATGATTTTTCTATGATTTACTATGATTTTTCAAAAATTCACCGAAAATAAATTAAAAAAAGGAAATTCAAAACTGTCGACACTGTAGCAAACCGCCATTGCTGTAGCAAACCCGCTGTTAGTGCAGCAAACCGTCGCTGAAAAACTGCCCAGGGGTTAAAATAGACGGTTTTGGAAAGTTCAGGGGGTAAAACAGACGGTTTCATAGTTGAGGGTAAAGTAGACCAAGTATGAAAGGTGGAGGGGTGAAGTAGACTTTTTCCAAATAGAAATAGGTGTCCATACGGCATTTTTTATTTTACTAAAAAAATAGTAAATAGTAAAATATTAAAAGTAGCATGTATATCGAACTAAATTTTTAAAAACTAGCCTTTTGAGTTGCGTCAGAGACCGTGACACGCTATATGTATTGGTCTAACTAAATAAATATGTAGCTAGCAAACTGACGTGAAATCGTTTACTTCGTGTCTAAATTATGAAAAATAGCCCAATAACCATAAAGTAATGTATGTTAGATAAAATATGCATTGCGCTAGGATAGATATTTAATTTTATGGTTATTTTGATCCAGGCCATTACGATTTTCTAAGTTTTGAGATACACCATTACAATTTGTCTATTCGAAGATCTGCCATTACAATTTCATATTTTCCCTGTTCATGTCATTTTCTACACCTGTTGCGTACGAGGACCCACTGTCAGATGTATGTGGCTATAGAAACGTGTATGGACGCGTACAGGCCCACTGGATGCGCACGGCCACGGCAACTCCCGCGACGCCCTGGTCACGCTCGTCGCGCTCCAAGCCTAGGCCCGCGCCGCGCTGCGCAGGGAGGAGACGGCCCAGCGGCGTCGACCGCCGCAGGAGCCGCGCCCAGCCGTGGCATAGGACGTGCAGCCCGACCTAGGAGCGCAAAGCAGTTTCGCCCCACAGCACAGCGGGCCATGGCGCCCGCACTCCTTCGCGTCGGGATGGGGATGAGGAGATGGAGGTGAAAGGCAATTCCTCCTCGGCGCAATCCTCCGAGAAGTGCGTCCCTGTGCTTGCCCCCGTGCGCAGAGCGGAAGATGGACGCGTCGTCCTCCTCAAGCGCCGCCGTCGAACGCAAAGAAGTCCAAGTCGACGCCGCTATCGAACACGAAGAAGAGGCAGTGCAACAACCACACGAACCACGAGGCCTTCACGATGCCGCGCTTCTCCAGCCGGCCGAAGAAGCTCGTCTCCATCCGCGCGTGCACCAGCTTTTCTAGGCATCGCGGAGGAGATGGGCCGCCGTCGCGTGCGCGTGGGCGAGCAAGCGGCCACGCCGAGCGTGGGCGTCGTGCCGCCGCCGCAGCTCGTGCGCTGGTGAGCGAGCTGGCCGCCAGTCACAGCGCGTGCGCGGGCAAGCGGGCCGACGCACGGCCCCAACTGGCGAAGGACTGGGACTGGGGCGCAGGACCGGCGGCGGGCCGACTCGTTCCATCTGGACGGTAGGGAGGGAGGCAGTGGCGGCGAAATTGAGGGCGCTCCTCCCTCACGCGTAGGCCTACGCAGGCGAGCACCGCCGCTCCGCCTCGCGCACTATCTGCCGCGGGTGAGCACTGTCGCTCTGCCTTCGCACCGTGCTCGCGGCAAGTGGGCCTGTACGTGTTCTTGTAGCCATACGCATCTGACAGTGGGTCCTTATACGCGGCAGGCGTAGAAAATGACATGAATGGAGGAGAGACATAGTTATAATGGCAGATCTCCAAATAGTCGAATTATAATGGCGTATCTCAAAACTCGTAGAATTGTAATGGCCTGGATCAAAATAACCCTTTATTTTAATAGTTTATCAATCTCAAAAAAAATCATAATAAACAACATATTATTAACACATATAAATATTTTATAGATAAAATCCTACATATTAAGTATCAAGCTAAAGCGACTCTTTATGTTATTGTAGTAACTAAGAGTGTAATCTATAACCTAAAATATGTATTAGTTAATTATCCCCAATTGTATTTTCTTCGTGTCTATATAACTCTATAAACGTGATCAAACTTAAAATAGTTTGAATTAGGACAAAAACGAAGTGTCTTTTGGGACAGAGGGAATATAGTGCCCATAGACTCAAATATTGTTTTCCCGTCACCAAACCATAAACTTCAGTTTCTACAGAGAAAAAAAAACGGCAGCACGTGCCCATTTCCTGCTAGTTCAAACAACTTGAGCAATTTTAACACACTTGTTTTCCCTGAATATAATCAATTAATTGGACAAACAGATTGGGCTGTTGCACACATTACTGAAGACCCTTTCTGAATCTGTAGAATGTGGCAACAGGCGATGGCGTATCAACCGCAGATGATGCCATGCCACTCACTGGAGTTAACTAATAGCCACATCTGGATCCCTTAAAACAAGGTCATCTTGGTTTCATGTGTCGGTCTGGGCTGTGAAATGAACTGTACCTTTGATCTCAATATTGCAATCTACTCACACTCAGTGGCTCCATGCTATTCCTGGACCCGTGGTATTGCAGATGTGCAGGCACGCGGTGACAGGGTGTCTTCACCATTGAACTTTTACTGCTTCAGAACAGAACATGGCCACCTTGAGACTCATCAGTTAAAACGGCACCAGTTCAAATATATTCATTAGTGTCATCCTCAGCATCCTCTTCATCAGCGCTGCTGTAAGTTTGCAAATAAGCTTCCTCCCCATCATCCTGGTACAGAAGCAGCTCCTATCAACTTCAGCTGCAAGCAAGACTTTGGAAGGTAAGGGTCCCAAAAAGCAACATCTGTTTGCCTTACCTCTACATCATCATCATCTGATGACAAGTCATCCTCAACTGTTTGAAGCAGCTTCAGATCCTGTTTTTCACTAGCATCCTTTGTTTGTACCTGACGATGATAAAGTATGGAATTGTATCGCGTGAGTACATGGGAATTAAACAGAACAGTAAAATAAATTCAGGTTCAAGAAATCTAATGCCTTACAAGTTGTGATTGCATCTTCCAGATCTTGCTCTGCAGACTCGAGATGTGATGCTTCAAGGCCTGAAAACCCATCCGGGGGATGAAAAGGTAAGTACAACTTACACAAAAGGAAAAAGGGAAGACCAGAGTTTATAGTGGAGTTCCTGCGTGTTCAAGAAAAAAAAAAGACTTAATAGTGGAGTTACCTCCCGCCTTTGCAGCTCTATAGAGCGTGCCAATGCTTGCCTCCTTGTTAATAGATTCCTAGGCTTCATGATTTGGGGTTGCCTGTAGTTTTTACCCCGGTAGAAAATGATTGCATATCCTTTAGTTGTCTTGTCAAGTGAAATGAGAACACCTTCACTCTCAGCTTCTAGAGAGATTGCAATATGTTTCACTTGTGCGAAGCTCTTTCCCCTGACAATAATTTTAACCAACTCTCGGTGCTTCCAATGCAAATGCATGTTTTGTACAGTTCCATCAAAAACTTCTCGTCTACCTGTGAAATTTTTCAGTAAATAGATGTAGGTCGACAGATGTTTATATCATGAATTCTATATTGCAACTGTATAGTGAGAAGACAGTCATACCAAGCATCAAAAAGGCCCTCATTTTCAGGCCAATTCTGCGAAATAAGAAGCGTTCCTCATCTGTAACTGTTTCCAAATCAGTTGGAAGCTCTGCTGGAGAAAGAAATTCCTGAACTTTCGCCAGAGCCCTCTCTGCTTTTGCAACTTTTGTTTTTGCCTGCAAGTTCAAAAATTATTATAATTAGTATGTGCAATGGCTGCAATGATATTTTCTTCTAAATAGAGTGGAAAGTCTGATGCTGTCTTTAAAATGAATGATGAAAACTGAAATTGGTAAACTTCGTTGCAGGTAGAGATTTTGTAGAACATACTAAAATCAGTTTTCTCTTCAAGTTCTTCAAAAGAGAGGTATGCTTTAACAAACACAAACGCTTCATCTCCTCTTCCCTTTGCTTGTCATTAAGTGACTTTCCCCATCGAGATTTTGCTTCTGTAGTTTCTGCCAGAGTACCAGCAACTAGAGGACCCTTTATATCCTTGGGGATAGTTATAATAGAGGCTGATGCTTTAAGCCGAGCCAGCTCTTCCTCATCCTGTTGAGTAATGGCTTGTTCTTGCTTCTCCACCAAGACCTGCCTTACTTTAGGTGCTATGAAATCATTGCCCCTGTAGAAGACAATGTACTCCTTGTTCCTTGACAAGAGCACTCCTCCTGTCAATTTCTGCAAGTGTTTTGTTACACGGACTCAAAACACTCACCAGGTGCAATATGCAGCAAGAATTCAATGACCAACCAAAGCAGTTAATAAATCATTCACAAGAACCAATCAAAAGATACACACCAAAAGATCTATCAATGGATGGTCTATAGCACCCCTTGCAGAATTGTACCTTCCTGCACTCTCAACAACCAGACTTTCACGGCTAAATAAATAATAAGCAGAAAAATCCTAGGAGGTAATGGGCAGAACATTGTATCATCACAAGATAGTAGAGCAAGAGAAGAATAGATACATATAAAGCAAACTTATACCTATACGAATTAAGCAAGCTAACCTCATATATTCTAGATTGGGTATAGACGCATGATTATCAGATAAATGTAACATATACTGAAATTTTATATAGCCTTACCTTGATTTCTTCTGCCATTCTATCATTGCATGTGTTTGGAACCCCTCTCTTGATGGCAATCTTTGCAATAGCACTTTTCTCCCATAATTTAACCATAGCAGCAGCTAAGCCTTGGTGTTCTCTGTTTCTCCCTGTCCGCCGACAAGTACATACAAAGGGATTGAAATTCATTAAAGATCAAATGGTATTTAGTCAAAGCATCCAATTCAGATACAGACTACAATACCTAGAGCGAAATGAGGAGCAGTTTGCCTTGCAAGTCTACGCAGAGCTGTCATTTCCTTATCTCTAAGAGTGCTCTTAATCTTGTAGGGAAGTACTCTAAATGGAGGTTTGTAGCCATGTACCACACCAGGAAGCAAGTCGGCATCAACAGGGATAGGGCCGCGACCAGACCAATCCCTGTACCGTGGTCCCAACTGATCCAAGAAGTTATCAATCTCAGATGTTTCTGAGGATTCTAGAGAAAAATTGTCAGTCGACCTTAAGGGCTTCGCACCATCTGCTCTTGAGTCCTGCAAGTTGTGATCACCACGGCTCGATACAGCACTATTAGCATCACCAACTTCCTTACCAGAATCAATTTCTATAAATTTAGCATATGACTGCACACATTGAAGGTTGTAATTCATTCCCCTATACAACACAACCGATCTCCCTGACCTCCATATAACAACTCCCCCAGTCCTGTCCTGAGTGACAAAAGCAAGACCACAAACTATAATCATTTTTCATTGGACTGAAAAAACTACAGATAAAAATGAACCATAAAATTAAGTACCTCTAGTAAATCATGAGTTCTCTTCATATTCAGGCTTGGAGGGCCTTCAAACCTCATCTTGACCACCTCATCCACCTTCCATTTCCTGTGGATGCTCTCCACAACGTCTTGAGTAACCCCTCCTGGTCCAACCTTTATCCTCTCCTTCATCCTCAACGCCGTGTCCCTAAGCCTCCGCAGTTCAGGCTCTGGAATAGTCCTCTCGGCCAGCTCTGTGTAGCTGCGCCTCCCCACCCTGCCACCACTGAATGCCTCATCATCTTCCTCCTCCCTTTCCCATGGCAGGAGTACAGGGCCCAATTTCTGGACAAAATCTTCAGCATTAGACAGCTCAATTGCGGCATTCGGATCACTTTCCTCCATCGAACCCCTCAACGTTTTAACTATGGTGTTTACGCTGCCCTGCCTCATACTCCTATCGAACCTGCCACCGTATGAATCTCTGTCTACTGATAAATCCACCCCATATGAAGAATTCACAGTCGGTGTGGCATAATCATCATACAATTCCTCTTCTGAACTCACGGTAAGAAGCTCCTCACCATTGTCCATCTCTTCCTCATCCTTATCTGCCAAGCCCAGCTCATCATCAGAAACATCACTCATGTCCACCCCTTCCTCCCCTTCGGCCACCGGACCGGAAACCCACTTATCCCTGGTCGATTCTTCCCCGTGAATCCACGGCGCAGAGACTGGCTGCCCCCCCAGCAGATAGCTCGGCCGAAAATGCGATCCATCGTCCTGCTCCCGCGCCGCTTCGCCCCGGACCGCGGTGGTGTCGCACGCCCCTTCCTCTGCTCGAACTCCGTCGTCATCGGAGGAGCCGCCGGCAAAGTAGCCCACGATGGAGCGCAACGTTGCGCTTGAACCTCCACCACTGCGTTTTTGGCCGCCCGCACCACCACTTTCTCGGCCAGCCCGGTGCGGCAGCGAAGCCGGCAAAGGCGACTGCTGCTGAGGCTGTTCCCAGGGCACTGAGGCACGCTGGGAGGGTGCCCAGGCGGACCAGCGGCGGAGGGCCTGTTCCTCAAAGCTCGGTTTGAGGGGCCTTCTCTTCTTCTTACTCTTCCTTCCACCTGCGCCGTCCGACGCCACCGGCGAGGAGGTCGAGGGAGAAGACGCCGATGCGGGAGAGGAGGAGACGCTTGCGGTGGCGGTGGTAGTTCTGGTGCATCTGACGCAGGGTAGCCTTGCTGGTCGGAGAGCGGAGAGAAAGGGAGGGGTCGTGGACAGGGCGGGAGGTGGCAAGAGCAGCGCCATTGGAGGTGGGAAAGGAGGAGCTTGGGGGCAGGTAGGAGATGACTGACGAAGGCGAAGGCCGAAGGGATATGGAGGGGCAAGGCTTATTTGACGGGCCTTGGGCTTTTTGGACCCTTATTTTAGACGTGGGCTGCCATTGGATGATTTTAAACACTTGTAAGAACGAGTCATTTTAATCTACATCAACTATTTCTTTTTTTAAGCCACATCAACTATTTCCAAGGTTTTGCGAACTGATCATATATCAGTTGGTTATATTCTTTGTGGTGGAACTTGTCCACTCGGATTCAAGTTCTTGACTTAGCACGGGTGCTCGCATTTTTCTAGATTTATTCCAGGATTTAACGGCGCTATGCTTTCGGTGGTAGGCGACGTACCCGTCAACAGCAAGGCGCCAGCGGTGACTTCGTGAATCTTGAGATCCGCCGGCTCAGTCCTTTGGAGGTGCTCATAGGGGTAGGATTTACGTACGTGTGTTCATAGGGGTGAGTGTGCGTGCGTGTTGTGAGCGTCTGCGTTGTACTATGTAACTCTAAAAAACTATTTCCAAGGTTCTGCTAAAAAAATGTTAGTGCTAGCGTGAAGCTCTAGTTTGTTTTTAGATAATTGATGAAACTTAGGGACTAATCTTTATGCTAAGTGTGTAGACATGAAAGGATGGTCCTATGCCAAGTGGTAGAGCTAGATGATGGTCATGGTGATGGCGAAGACCAAACTTGAAGATCAAGGGCTCCAACTTGTGAAAGAAGAAAGAGAAAAAAAACAAAATAAGGTTGATCCAGGCAAAGGTATCAATTAGGTTTTTGTTTTTAGCACTCAAGACACCAGAGGGTGTGAGTGTATTTAGGATCGATAGCCGTACTATAAAGAGAGAAAATCTTTGGCTAGACGGTTTTATCGAGTGCCACTAGGTGACATGATTCTTGCATATGCATTTAGGAACCTAGTGTGCTAACCTTGACCCTTGTAAAATACTTTAAAAGATGCTAACACATGTGCACACAAGTTTTACACACTGTGGTTAGTGAAGGGGACCGTGACACCTAAGAAGGGGGGTAAATTAGGCAACTTAAAATTCTAACTCTAAACTATGGCCTCTTTTTCTAACCTTAGCAAAACCTATATAAAAGATAAACTATCTAAATGTGCAACTACAGTTTTGCTAGTGTGTTGCTATCTCTACCACAAAAGGAGTAAAATAATTAATGTAAATGCAGAAGCTAAAGAGCAAGGTAGAGATATACAAACTCCCGTCGATGACTCCGGTATTTTTACCTGAGGTATCGAGAAGCACTCAAGCTTCCCCTAGTCCTTGTTGGAGCCCCTCGCAAGGAATCCCTCGCAAGGGCCAAGCTCCCGGTCGGGTAACTCCGTGGATAGCCTCAGGCCTTTCCCACGCGCAAGTGGGTCTCCGACGTGCCTTCTAGCAAGCCTCTCCCGGAAGCTCCCCGCCGTCTTCACTATCAAGCTTCCGGCCGAAACACCGTAGGCCTTGTTCCCTCCGGTACATGGTGGCGGCCACACCATAAACGCGGTTGGTGTGATCTCGCAAGACTACAAGCCCCTCTGATGTACAACAATGGTGCGCGCAAGCACCAAGTGGTAAGAGGTATGCAAACCTTACTAAACACTAGGCCTAAACCTAGAGCAAGCGCATAAGCGGTGGTCTAATCAACCTAAGCACTTTGCAAAGCACCTACGCTAATCACCTAATGAAACACTAAGCACTATGTAAGTGGAGATCACTAAAATGGTGTATCAACACCCTTGGTATGTTTCCTCAGCTCCACCCCCCTCATTTGGCCGGTTGGGGGTTATATTTATAAGCCCCACTAAGAAAGTAGCCGTTGGGGACGAAATCCCACTTTTCTGCTACTGACCGGACGCTAAGGTCATCTTGATCAGACGCGTCCGGTTGTCCCGACCGTTGGAGCTATGATCCACTGATCGGACGCTGCCAGCGTCCGGTCACATGTGAAAGGTCCTAATGGCTAGAGGGAGGTGAATAGCCTAATAAAAATTTCTACAATAACACTTAACAAAATGATTAGACAATTTTGAGGCGAAGCAAGTATTGCGTTAGCCTACTCAAAATGTAAGCCACCTATCACAATTCTAATTTAGATAGTATCTATTCATATAATAGCTATGACACTACCCTATGTTAGTGTGCTCTCAAAGGCTAACTAAAGAGTCACACCAACCAACCAACCAAGCTCTCACAACTAGCTACACTAAAGAGCTTGTCAACTAGTTTACGGTAAAGTAAAGAGAGTGATCAAGAAGGTTATACTACCATGTAGATGGAGAAACCAATCAATCACAAGAGTGAAGACCAATCACCTTGGAATCAAGGATGAACACAATGATTTTTTACCGAGGTTCACTTGCTTGACGGCAAGCTACTCCTCGTTGTGGCGATTCACTCACTTGGAGGTTCACGCGCTAATTGGCATCACACGCCAAACCCTCAATAGGGTGCTACACAACCAACACAAGATGAGGATTACACAAGCCATGAGCAATCCACTAGAGTACCTTTTGGCGCTCCACCAGGGAAAGGTCAAGAACCCCTCATAATCACCACGATTGGAGCCGGAGACAATCACCACCCTCTGCTCGATGATCCTCGCTGCTCCAAGCCATCTAGGTGGCAGCAACCACCAAGAGTAACAAGCGAATCCCACAGCGAAACACGAACACCAAGTGTCTCTAGATGCAAACACTCAAGCAATACACTTGGATTCTCTCCCAATCTCACAAAGATGATGAATCAATGATGGAGATGAGTGGGAGGGCTTTGGCTAAACTCACAAGGTTGCTATGTCAATGAAAATGGCCAAGAGAGTGAGCTTGAGCCGGTCATGGGGCTTAAATAGAAGCCCCTCATGAAATAGAGCCATTGTACCCCTTCACTGAGTACTGATCGAGGTGACCGGATGCTGCTCCTCAGCGTCCGGTCGCCCGATGGCGGCCACGTGTCCCAACTTCAACGGTCATCTGTCTTGACCGGACATGGTGCCTGAGTTGTCTAGACGCTGAACACCTAGTGTCCGGTCGTTTACAGTAAGGTTCCAAAACTGACTTTTGCCGACCAGACATGTCCGGTCATGCTTCACCGGACCCTGCCAGCGTCTGGTCACACTGTGACTTCTTACTGTGCTAACCGACAACACGACCGGACACAACCCTTCAGCGTCCGGTCGCTGAGCGACCCAGCGTCCGGTCAGTTGACCGATGCCAGCATCTTTGCGACCAACTCTATTTCTCCTCTAACTTCTTCACCCTTGCTCAAATGTGCCAACCACCAAGTGTATCACCTTGTGCATATGTGTTAGCATATTTTCACAAATATTTTCAAGGGTGTTAGTTCTCCACTAGATCCTAAATGCATATGCAATGAGTTAGAGCATCTAGTGGCACTTTGATAACCACATTCCAATATGAGTTTCACCCCTCTTAATAGTACAACTATCAAACCTAAATATAATCACACTCTCTAAGTGTCTTGATCACTAAAACAAAATAGTTTATATTGTTTATACCTTTGCCTTGAGCTTTTTTGTTTTTCTCTTTCTTCTTTCCAAGTCTAAGCACTTGATCATCACCATGGCATTATCTTCATCATGCTATGATCTTTGTTTGCTTCGCAACTTGGAGTGTGCTACCTATATCATGATCACTTGATAAACTAGGTTAGCACTTAGGGTTTTATCAATTCACCAAAACCAAACTAGAGCTTTCAACATGCCACTGGACACGTCCGGTCGCATTTTTGCTGCTCTAGAACCTCTCTGTACTCGACTGGACTCTGTTGTCCTACATCCAGTCGATCTACCGCCAGCGTTCGGTCGCACCTATTACCGAGCCTCTTGATCGGAGTGTCCGGTCACTTTCCTCCAGCATCCAGTCCAGCGTCTGATCACTCCTGTGAGCTCATTTCTTCGCAATCTTGCATACGGCGTGGTTCCTATCTTCTTGCTTGGACTTTGCTTGATATCTTGGGTCTTCTCTTGTGCTTCTAAGGTCTTGCTTATGGTGTTGATCATCGGATCAACACGTTGCCTTTGTCCAAGTCACATCTTGCACCCTATTGAACTACAAAACAATCACTTGCAAATTCATCAGTCCAATTTGATTGTGTTGGTCATCAAACACTAAAATCCAAAGTAAATGGGCCTAGGGTCCTATTTTCCTTACAGTTAGTAACTTGAAAGCAAGGGTGAAGAGGTTGAGAAGTTAGAAAAAGAAAAAGGAGACGAAGGTGCATGATCGGACGCTAGACCGGACCCTGCCCAGGTGCGTCTTGTTAGTTGTTCGCACTTTAGGCCAAGAGGGACAAGCAAGACCGGACGCTGGGACCTAACTCGACATTGAGTCAAGTCACTTGACACAGAGGAGAAGCAGCGCGTGGTGGCGAGTGGATGCAAGCGGGCTAGCATGATCGGACACGCTTGTGCTGCATCAGGTCAAGCAGTGACGTATGCTAGCATTAGCATCGCGGGCGCAGGGAGAGGAGTGCAGGGAGGACTAGACGTAGGGGCACGTCAGGTTGCCTTGGACTAGACATGTCTAGTAAGAGAATTTTGTCTCTGGGCCCTCTCTGTCCTTGATCAGATGCAGCATGTACGTGGGTCCAGTCATTTTGAGGGTCGCCTCCGATCAGTGGTTGACTAACTACGCTGGCCATTTTCGATCGGTGAAGATCAACGCGTAGTATTCAAAGGAGGGCATGTGGATGATGAAGGGCGATCGAACTCTGGCTGACCAAGCGCTGGGGTGCGTTCGGTTAGCCCGTATCTACCCAACGGCTCTCTAAGCTTTGTAGTTGTGGAGTTCTTATTTACTCTTGGTGGTTGCCGCCACCTAGATGGCTTGGAGCAGCAAAGGAGCTTCGACACGTGTTGGTGATTGTTTGTGGCCAGCTCCGGTGATTGTGAGGGGTCTTGTACCTTCCCCGACGGAGAGTCGAAAGATAACTCTAGTGGATTGCTCATGTCATTGAGTTACCTCACTTGTGGGTAGGTTCTTACGGTGTCCATTTGTTAGACGAGGTTTGTGCAATACCTCTTAGCTGTGCGAACCAAAAGTGTTGGTCGACACAACAGGGACTAACATGCTGGTAAGCACATGAACCTCGGAAGAAAATTCTTATGTCTCTCATGTGATTGTAATTCTCCTGGTGAATGGATTGACTTCATATTGTGATTGGTTCTTCCTCGACACTGGCGGTATAATCATCCTACTCACTCCTTTGCATTTCTTACAAACTAGTTGCCAAGCTCTTTAGTGTAGTTAGTCTTTGAGAGCTTGTTAGTTAGGTTAGCATGGCTCTTTAGTTAGTCTTTGAGATCACACTAACTTAGTGAGTAGTGTCTTAACTCTTGTGTGTGCCTAGTGATTATAGCCAGTAGAATTATTGGAATAGGTGGCTTGCAACCATTGTACAGCTAGAGCAAAATTGCATTACGCTGTTTGTAATACTAATCAATTGCTTTAGTGCTTTATAGAGTTTTTAAATAGGCTATGAAAGCATCTAGGCCCCTAGTTGGGTTTTGGTGATTAATGACAATACAAGATTACTATGACTAACGTGTGTTTTGCAGATGTAATTAAGTTAGGTCATGGTAATGGAGATCAATCGGGCAATCAAAGTTGTCATGTCCCTACTGATGGAAATCGTTTTGGTTTTCAAAGGATGGACGACAAGGTTAAGGATGACTAGTTCTAAGTGTCAATTGGAGTTGGAGAGACACTTAGAGTAGTTTAGGACCTTGTTTTTCCTTTGGCTGTGCTATTAAGGGGGGTATGTACGGGTAGCTTGACCTAGTTGAGTCTAGTGAGTTAGGTGTGGTGCACACTTATTAAAACTAGCTCTAGGTAGCTCCTACGAAGCCCTTTGATCCCATGGAGCAAACTTCATTCACAATTGATCGAGAGTTGGAAGTGAATGGAGGGTTAAATACTGACCAGACGCTGGCCGCAAGGTCCGGTCAGTTCATTTGACCGAGAAGAACAAGTCTGGTGTGACCGGATGCTGGAAGGTCAATGTGACTAGACGCTGAGGGCCAGCGTCCGGTCGACTCTAGTAAGGGTCTAGACTTGAGAAAGTGTGACCGAACACGTCCAGTCAATACTGACCAGACCCTGAGGGTTCAGCATCCGGTCGAGTCCAGGAAGGTTCTAGTAAGGGTTTTATGCGACCGAACGTGTCCGGTCAGTGCTGACTGGACCCTGCCAGCGTCTGGTCAACTCATTACTATTGGTTCGCGGGTTGAACTGACCGGAGCGTCCGGTCAACACGATCGGAGCATCCGGTCACCCCGCAGAAGCTCATAACGGTTCATTTTTCAGGCTGCCTTATAAATAAAAGCTCCACTCGTGTATGGAGTTACTTTTGCTCATTTCAACAGCTGAGAAACACGTTTGTGAGTGCTAAGAAGAGCAAGGTCCTAGTGAGGTGTTTGTGATTTGAGAATCCAAGAGTGAAACCTCATTAGTGAATCAAGAGTAGACAAGTGTGCATCCATCTTCTCATTAGGCTTCGCGTGGTCAAGTGAGAGTTCGTGCTTGTTACTCTTGGTGATCGCCATCACCTAGACAGCTTGGTGGTGATTGGGAGCTTGGTGTTCACCCGGCGGAGCTTGTGGGTGACCCAACTCAAGTTGTGAGCGATTTTGGGTGATTCGCCGTGATAGAGTGTCGAAGAATCAACCCGTAGAGAGCACTTGATCCTTGCATGGATCAAGGGGGAGCTACACCCTTGCGTGGGTGCTCCAATGAGGACTAGTGGGGAGTGGCGACTCTCCGATACCTCAGCAAAACATCGCCGCGTTCCTCTCTCCATTTACTTTGAGCATTTATTTTAAATATTTACTTTGAGCAATTTAATACTTGTCTTTACGTTCATAGAATTGCCATGCTAGAGTAAGTTTGGAACATAGGTTGCAAGTCTTTTGTGCGTTAATTTGATAGAAACACTTTTCTAGGCACAAGGGGTTAATTGGGCTATCCATAGGATTTGATTATTGCAAGAAAATTTAGAATTAGCCCAATTCACCCCCCCCCCTCTTGGGCATCTTGATCCTTTCAATTGGTATCAGAGCCTCATGCTCACATTTTTAATCTTAACCGCTTAGAGTAAGATGTCTCACGGGGATGGACCTCCTCCTATCTTCGAGGGGGATGATTTTCTATATTGGAAAATTCGCATGGAGGCATACCTAGAAGCTCTAGACGTTGGAATTCTTAGAACTACCTCTCAAGGGTTCCCAACGCCTAAGAATGCCGCACAACTTCAAGGCGATGAAGTGAACTATGAAAAATGAAATGCAAAGGCTCGCAACACCATCTTTAGAGGCCTTTGCAAAGATGTATTCAATCGTGTAAGGAACCACAAAGACACCTATGCACTATGGTCGGACGTTTGTGCACTCCATGAGGGAACCAAGAGTGAGCGTGAGGAACACTATCATTTTGTGATTAAAAAGCTAAATTTATTTGAGATGCTTCCCAAAGAATGTGCTAATGAGATGTATTCACTTTTGAATGTTCTTGTAGAGGAAGTCAATGGGCTTGGACTTACTCAAATGTCACCATCCGACATTGTGAGAAAGATCTTGAGTGTCCTCGCTATTGACAAATATGGCCATATTGTGACCAGTGCTATACCAAGGTGATCTTTCCACCGCTACACCGACACAAATCTTGGGAAAGATCAATGCTCATGAGATGTACATGCACATCACCCCACAAGATGGCTCATCCTCTACAAAGAAGAAAGAGAAGGACTTAGCATTCAAAGCTAGCCAAGATAAGGGCAAAGCAAGACTTGAGTATGAGAGCTCAAGTGATGAAGATGATGAAGAAAGCCTTGCTCTCATGGTGAAGAAGACCGCCAAGATGCTAAAAAGGCTAAACAAGAGTGGCATCAAGTTTGACGGTAAGAAGAAGAAGTTCTTCACTAGCTCAAGAAGAAAGCCAATCTTCGAGATGGATTGTTACAATTATGGCGAACTTGGCCATCTAGCTCATCAATGTACAAAGCCCAAGAAAGACAAGTTCAAGAACAAGAACAAGGGCAAGAAAGATGACTCAAGCAATGAAGATGAAGATGAGAAGAAAAAGAACAAGCCATACAAGAAGAGAGATGGCAAAAAGAGGGACTTCTACAAGAAGAAGAAGGCCTACATTGTCGGTGATTGGCTCACGGACATTGATTCATCAAGTGGATCATCCGATGATGATAGTGACGATGAAAAGGTGGCCGCCATTGCTATTGATCTTGCATCTTCACCGCCATCATTGCCATCATCCTCTACACACCTATGCCTTATGGCCAAGGGTGAATGCAAGGTAACTAAGAGTGATGATAGTAGTGATGATGAACATGCTAGTGATGATGATAGCGATAGCAATGATGATGACTCACCTACATATGATGATCTTGTCAAAATATTAAGAAAATACACTAAGATCATTAGAAAGAGTAGAGCTACAAATGAAAAGCTTGATGCTAAAAATAATTCACTCTTAGCTAAGTGTGATACATTGGAAAAGGCTAATGTTGAGCTTCGAGAAACTAATGATGCTATATCATCCAAACTCAAGGAGCTCAAATCCTCAAAGAAAGAGCTTAAAGATAAACATGATAAACTTGAGTGGGTGCACAATGAACTCATCACTAGCCACAACAAGCTAAAAGATAAATACACTACTCTTAAGATTAATCATGATACTCTTATTATTGCTCAAGAATTTTTACCAAATGAGCCACATAATGCTACTAACCATGTTATCAAGATTGATATAGCTACTTCATGTGATGATTTAATTGATGAAAGCATTGAGCATGGGTCTAGTAGCAAAGGCAAGCAAGTGGTTGAGTGCAATGACTATGATGAGTATGTCAAGCTCAAGAGTGACAATAAGAAGCTCATGAAAGATCTTGAAGAGATGAAAAGTCACAACACCATTGTGCTAGAAACTCTTGATCATGACAAAGAGTTGATCCTTGAGAATGAGAAGCTCAAAGAAGAAAACAAGAAACTCAAGGAAGAGAAGAACAATGATATTCTCAAGGAAGAGAACAAGAAGCTCAAGATGGAGAAAGAGCATCTCAAGGTGGGATTGAGCAAGTTTGCTAGAGGCAAGCATCTCCAAAGTGAGCTACTCATGAATACCGTCATGAAGATGGATAGAAGTGGCATTGGATATATGGCAAGTGTAGAGAAGATGAAGGCCCAAGCTCAACACCAACAATCAAAGCCAAAGAGATGTTTTGAGTGTGGACAAGAAGGCCACTTTGCTCATGAGTGTCAAACTCCACCACCACAACCCTTGCCCAAGCATGCTAGACCCTTTGCTTTCAATGCTCACTATATGCTTAGAAAAGATTCTAGTGGAAAGATGAAAGTCATGTTCTTAGGACCCCCAACAAGAGTAGGCCTAAGAAGATTTGGGTGGCTAAGTCACTTGTTGAGAAGGTGAAGGGCCCTCAACAAGTTTGGATCCTTAAAGCTTGAATCTCTTATGTGTAGGTGAACTACAAGACTGGATGGAAGTCATTGGGTTATTGATAGTGGTTGCACTCAACACATGGCCGGTGATCCTCGTATGTTCACCTCACTAGATGAAGAGGTAGATGGACAAGAGAAAATAACATTTAGAGATAACTCAAAGGGTAAGGTTAAAGGATTGGGCAAAGTGGCAATATCAAATGATCATTACATCTCAAATGTGCTCTATGTTGCTTCATTGAGCTTCAACTTGCTATCCATTGGGCAATTGTGTGATCTTGGCTTTCAATGCTTATTCACCGAGAAGGAGGTTGTTATATCCAAGGTAGATGACAATCAAGTGATATTCAATGGATTTAGATACAATAACTTATATCTAGTTGACTTCACCTCCGAAGATGCAAACTTGAAGACTTGCCTATTCACCAAAACAACACTTGGGTGGCTATGGCATAGAAGACTTGCTCATGTTGGGATGAGCTCACTCAAGAAGATTATGAAGAATGATTTGGTGAGAGGGTTGAAGAATGTGAAGTTTGAGAAGGACAAGCTTTGTAGTGCATGTCAAGCCAGCAAGCAAGTTGCAAACACTTATCCAACCAAAGCTTTTATGTCAACCACAAGAGTGCTAGAACTCCTACACATGGATTTATTTGGACCAACAACATACAAGAGTTTGGGAGGAAATCTCTATTGTCTTGTGATTGTGGATGACTATTCAAGGTATACATGGGTGTTCTTCCTTCATGACAAATCCAAAGTTGCATCTTGCTTTAAGAAGTTCGCCAAGAGAGCTCAAAATGAATTTGAAGTGAAGCTCAAGAAGATAAGAAGTAACAATGGCAAAGAGTTTGACAACACAAACATAGAAGTTTATTGTGATGAAGTTGGAATCAAACATGAAGTCTCCGCAACTTATACTCCTCAACAAAATGGTGTAGTTGAGAGGAAGAACTGGACTTTGATCACTCTTTCAAGGACAATGCTAGATGAGTACAATACCCCTGAAGCTCTATGGGTGGAAGCAATCAACACCGCATATTATGCATCCAATCGCCTATTCCTTCAAAAGTTCATTGGCAAGACACCTTATGAGTTGCTCAATGGGAAGAAGCCAGACGTCTCAATCTTTAGAGTGTTTGGTTGCAAATGCTACATCTACAAGAAGTGGCAACACCTAGGGAAGTTTGAAAGACGTTGTGATATAGGTTTTCTTGTTGGTCACTCATTGAAGTCCAAAGCATATAGAGTATTTAATCATGCCACTGGCTTAGGTTGAAGAAACATATGATGTGGAATTTGATGAATCTAACGGCTCCCAAGGAGCACATGAGAATCTTGATGATGTAGGTGATGAACCATTGAGAGAGGCTATGAAGAATATTCTGGTGGGAGACATCAAACCAAAAGATGATGTACAAGTTATTAACCAACCTTCTTCATCAAGTGTACCACAAGATGGTGAAAAAGATAGGGAGAGTAGAAAATAAAGATACTCATATCTCCCATAAGCAAATGGTGGTACAAGCACAAGATGTTGATGCTCCACAACCTCCTCCTCAAGTGATCAATAGAAGAAATACACCTCTCCTACAAGATCATCCACAAGATCTCATCATAGGGAGTCCATCAAAGGGTGTAATGACTCGATCTCAAAAACTTACTTCATTTATTGCTCATTACTCTTTTGTCTCTTGCTATGAGGCTACCAAGGTAGAAGAAGCTCTTAAAGATCCAGATTGGATCAATGCCATGCATGAAGAGTTGAACAACTTCACTCGCAATGAAGTTTGGACTCTTGAAGAGCGACCAAAAGGTGTAAGAGTCATTGGAACAAAGTGGGTATTCTGCAACAAGCAAGATGATCAAGGTGTTGTTGTGAGGAACAAGGCAAGACTAGTTGCAAAGGGGTTCTCTCAAGTTGAAGGCTTGGATTTTGGAGAGACCTTTGCACCAGTTACAAGATTAGAAGCCATTCGTATCCTACTTGCATATGCATCACATCATGAAATGAAACTATATCAAAAGGATGTGAAAAGTGCATTTTTAAATGGCTTTATTAATGAACTAGTCTATGTTGATCAACCTCCCGGGTTTGAAGACCCTAGATATCCTAATCATGTTTATAGGTTGTCCAAGGCACTATATGGGCTTAAGCAAGCCCCTAAGAGCTTGGTATGAGCGTCTTCGGAACTTCCTTATTGAGAAGGGCTTCACCATTGGGAAGGTCGACACTACACTATTCACCAAGAAGCTTGATGGGCATATCTTCATTTGTCAAGTATATGTTGATGATATTATCTTTAGATCATCAAATGAAGACTCATGCAAAGAATTTGGTGAATTGATGTCAAAGGAGTTCGAGATGTCCATGATTGGTGAGCTTACATTCTTTCTTGGTTTTCAAGTCAAGCAAATGAAAGAAGGCATCTTCATCTCTCAAGAGAAATACACTAAAGATCTTCTTAAGAGATTCAAGATGGATGAATGTAAGCCAATCAAGACCCCCAATGCCTACTAATAGACATCTCAACCTAGATAAGGGAGATAACCTAGTTGATCAAACTCTCTATCGTTCTATGATTGGTAGCTTGTTATATTTAACCGCATCTAGGCCCGACATCATGTTTAGTGTGTGTATGTGTGCTAGATTTCAAGCTAGTCCTAAGGAAACATATTTAATTGTCGTAAAAAGAATCCTTAGGTATCTTAAGCACACACCAAGCATTAGGCCTTTGGTATCCCAAAGGAGCTTTATTTGAATTAATTGGCTATTCTGATTCGGATTACTGCCGGATGCAAAGTTGATAGAAAAAGCACATCTAGGAGGGTGCTATTTGCTTGGTAGATCACTTGTATCTTGGTCCTCCAAGAAACAAAATAGTGTGGCTTTATCTACCGCCGAAGCAGAATACATTGTCGTGGGTGCATGTTGTGCACAAATTTTATACATGAAACAAACTTTGCTAGACTATGGTGTAGTTCTAGAAAAGGTACCTCTTTTGTGCGACAATGAAAGTGCGGTAAAACTTGCAAATAATCTGGTTCAACACTCTCGCACCAAGCATATAGATATCCGCCATCACTTTCTAAGAGATCATGTGGCTAAAATGATATATCACTAGAAGGTGTAAGATCCGAAGATCAATTAGCGGATATCTTCACTAAACCGCTAGATGAGGCTACTTTTTATAGATTGCGGAATGAGCTCAATATACTTGATTTTAGTAACTTCACTAAAAATTGAGCTTGTGTTGTCCCTTGCATTCATTGTAATATACAACATGCTTAATTTGTGGCAATGCATATAGGGCTTGTCTAACATGGTTAAGATAACCGCCGCAAAGCGTGTGAAGAAGCTTAACCTTGGATCAAACTTGACAAGCAACTAGATTTACTTACAAGTATTGCATATGCATGAATATTGTTTTGTCGTTTTGTTCTATTTGCCCTCTTGTTGCCTATTTTCTTAAAAAAGAATTATAGCCTAAGGCAAAATATTTTGAAAAATATGAGGGTTTGAGAGAGGTCACTCACATCAGTCCCAATTGGTGTTTATTTGAATCTTATTCAAGTTGGGACTTGATTGGGAACAGGCAGCGCGAAGGAAGTTTGAAGTTTTGCTGGAAAAAGTGCACCGGACGCTGCATCGGACGCTGCTGTCCAGCGTCCGGTCAGTTCACAGGAGGTGAACTGCTGGTGAAGGAGTGACTGGACGCTGCGTCTGTGCGTCCGGTCAGGAGGGGATCCAGCATCCGGTCGATCAAAGGAAGAACAAGTTGTACTGACCGGACCCTGCCTGCGTCCGGTCATGGACCACCGGACGCATCCGGTCATGGACCACCGAACACGTCCGGTCCCGATTCCAGAGGAATTGGACCTCTCTAGAATCGATCGGACGCTGGGTGGTAGCATTCGGTCGCTACCACTGGAGCGTCCGGTCAGTGGATCTCGCGCGGCTTCAGGACTCTTTTCTCCGTTTCCTTCTCTGTCGCGTTTGGGACCCTCATATAACCGCTGCCTTCAATTTGTTTCCCCGTGACCTAGCCCTAGCCCTTGCCGCCGCTAGGTCGCCGCCGCTACTCACCCGCGCCAACGCCGCCGTCTAGCACGCCACGCCGCCATAGCCTAGCCTGTAGCCGAGCTCCTTGCACCGACCACACACGCCACCATGCCTCCCTTGCCCGCGCTCGCCTGGCCCTCTTGCCACCGTGCCGCCTAAGCCGAGCCCACTGCTAAGCCTCACCATGCGCCTCCAGTCATCCTGCTGGTCATCAAGCGTAGTGTGCCCTAGCCCTACCTCCTTCATCTTGGTAAGACCAGATCAATGCTCTAAATTCGATTTGCCTGTGAACCTAGATCAACTGCATTGTTCTGATTCCAAATCGCATTTAGGGTTTTCGACCTAACTCGAGCCGGTTCCGAGGTTCCCCCACGTGAATGTCTTTCCTTTTCCTAGATCGCTGTTCGTCAGGTAGCTTGCTCAGTCGTCTCAATTTCATACCTACATTGCTTGCTTCCTAGGTTTTCGCATCTAGTAGATATATTGTATTTATTCAGTATATCCATCTATTCTATCGTGCAGCGAGTCGGTGCCAGTTGTGGTTCTTGTGGCAGGTGGCAGTCAACTCGGAGCTAAGCTCATGAGTAAGGATCGAGGCCAAGCCTCGAGAGTGTCAGTTTGTCTGTTGATCTTCATCAGCGTCAGTTCATCATCTTGTCAGTTCAGATGGCTCGCACCAAGAACGTTGGTGGTGGCCCAGGTGATGATGATCAGAGGCCCCCGCCTCACCAGCCAGCAGGATCGAAGGGCAAGTCCACCAAGCAGGTGACATCCAAGAAGCGCAAGTACCCCGACGCAGAGACAGTGAGAGCAGCAGCTATTGCAGAGGCCGCAGAGCATGCCGAGAGAGGCGGTGCCCTGCAGCGGAGTTGTCATTACAGATCAGCCAGTTTCACCAGCAGTGAGAGATGCGCTTGAGGAGGTTGAGTGTCGTCATGGTAGTCCAGCTGGGACTGCCACGCTTACAGGATGATGGGTTGCCATTGAGGAGGGTCAGTCAGCTGAGTAGGAGCCAGTTCAGCAGACTCAGGAGGGCGAGCAGGTACAGCAGACCTAGGAGGCCGAGGGGATAGAGTCGGCACCCCAGCTTCACTGCTCTGGACAAACCCATGTACTAGTCTCGCTGAGGCCACCGACACAGCGGAGGGGATCACGTCCACCACCTAGACCATAGGGTCCACCTCTAGTGGTGCATCTCGACTTGAGGGCCGCCACTGGCCAGATAGGTTCAACTAGCTGTGATTTGTAGAGTTTGAGGTTTGGTTTCCTCCTGAGGAGGGATAAGAGAGCTAGCTGAGGGTTTCTACATGCCACTGTAGGAAGATTTCTACAATGCTTATCTCAACTAGTGGGGCAGTGTTCAGATCTCAGAGAGTCTATCGCATAGAGTCTATTGTGGCAGCAGCCGGAGAGCACATTCGGCCTTACTTATCATATTTGCCAAGGTTGACAGATTTGATTGGACGGACAGGAATATATGTACCATCTTGGGTTCATCAGTTTTATGCTTCACTCTTCATCGATCCACATCACAGATTTATTCACTTTGCTTTCAGAGGCAGAGACTATAGAGTGACGAGTGGAAGGGCCAGAGAGATACTGAGGCTATAGGATCAGCCTGTCAAGATGCATGAGGTTTGTTATGGACAGTGGGAGCCTCCCAGGCATCCTCATGGAGGGTTGGTGCCCCCTACAGATTTAGTGCAACATTGCTTCAAGAAGCCCTTTGGTGAGGGGTCGAGCAAGAACCCTAGTGACTTGACTCCTACAGCGAGAGTGCTAGAGGCCATTATCAGGAGGACACTGCTTCCTAGGTTGGGATACAGGGAAGGCCTGACTCGCTTATAGATCTGGCTTCTCAATGCCCTGATGCAGCAGACAGTATTTGATATCTAGGACCTCCTTCTTTTAGAGATGGAGGATATAATAGCTGAGGGATTCAAGGGTCATAGGCAGCTTCCCTATGCTCACTGGATCACATTTCTCATCCACAGAGTGGTGCTTGATAAGCCCCTAGGTATGATGGATGAGTATACAGGTGCCACCATAGAGTTCCCAACTTACAACTTGTCATAGAGGATCAGACATAGCACTCCTCAGGCACCCAGACAGCCTAGCCATTGTCCCGACATGCCTAGAGTCCGCAGCTCAGCAGGATGAGATTATTAGAGGGATTGCAGCCACTAAGGAGGAGGAGCTAGAGGCACAAGCAGGAGGTGAGTGAGTATAGTGACAGCTCTGACGATGACTACCAGCCTATTCCTCAGATGCCTCCACTGCAGACATGATGCAGAGGCCGGTAGTTCCTAGTTCTGCTCCACCTACTCCGCAGACTAGACCCCGCTCTCATTGCTATTCTTGAGCGGATGCAGCAGACATAGGATAGATAGGCACAGGAGACAGCTACTTCTTTTGCCTAGTTTCAGGCTCGACAGGATGAGTTCCAGAGGCAGCAGCAGGCCATGCAGCAATAGCAGTAGCAGATGCATCAGCAGCAGATATTCTTGCAGCAGCAGCTTATGGGTTTCATGCAACATGTGGTGACAGCTCTTAGGGCCCCATAGCCACAGCCTTTGCCCTAGCTTGCTCAGTCGGCTACCACTTCAACGACTCCAGTAGTACAGCCTAGTGGGCTCCAGAGTCAGGGACAACCTCCAGCTCAGTTTGCTTCACCTCTTGTATAGGTGTCCCAGTGGTTAGCCTCACCCATGGTAGCCCTACAGTTCACTCCACTTCAGACAGGCTTCACACTAGAGCAGTCTTCCTCGCTATTCGTGCCTGACACATTAGTCTCTAGGAGTCTTGGAGCATCCTTCAGCGAGCTAACCGGCATGCCTACACCACCTCATATGCATACTGCCGGTCCGTCCACAGCAGCTCCAGTCGCAGTGACTACTTAGAGGCTCCCCTCGTCTGTCACCTCGTCAGATCCTACGACAGATATACTAGCAGCTTCACAGGCAGCACCAGTCCCAGCTCAGACCTAGACCGCTTCAGCGACACTTCCTGCCACAGAGGGCCAGTCAGTTCAGAGCTCAGGGTTAGATGATGATGGTGCCCAATTCTAGCTTGCCCCACGTTCTTCTACGCCCGGCTTGTCTGCTGCAGCCCCGCCGACCGACCCCTAGGTTTTGGTGTTTGTCGCCAAAGGGGGAGAGGGTTTGAGTATGTAGACTTAGGGGGAGCTACATTTAGGGGGAGCTTGTTATATAGTATTAGCTTATTATATACATTTAGAGTTTTATTTGTGTGATACACTATTCCTTTTGCATTCATGTATTTACTTTCACGCATATTATTCTATCTATAGTGTTATCTATGTGATTGTGATATATGACAAGTGTGCTTTCTACTTTGCATTATTTAAATGTCATATCACTTGTGTTATGCTCATTTGCCTTTGCTTCCGCGTTTATACTCTGATGCAAATGAGCTTTGTTAATCGTACTCATGCTTAATTCACATCCTTTGAGTACATTGTGTTGGCTTGGGTCATATAAGCTTGACTAACATTTTTGTTCTTATCGACAAAAGCTTATATGAACCAAGCCCGTCAAAAACCTCACTCTTTCACATACTCGAGGTGGTATTGTCATCAATCACCAAAAAGAGGGAGATTGAAAGCTATCTAGGCCCCTAGTTGGGTTTCGATGATTAATGACTAATACAAGATTACTATGACTAACGTGTGTTTTGCAGATGCAATTAAGTTAGGTCATGGTAATGGAGATCAATCGGGCAATCAAAGTTGTTCATGCCCCTACGATGGAAATCATTTCGGTTTTCAAAGGATGGACGACAAGGTTAAGGATGACTAGTTCTAAGTGTTAATTGGAGTTGGAGAGACACTTAGAGTAGTTTAGGACCTTGTTTTTCCTTTGGCCGTACTATTAAGGGGGGTATGGACTGGGTAGCTTGACCTAGTTAAGTCTAATGAGTTAGGTGTGGTGCACACTTGTTAAAACTAGCTCTAGGTAGCTCCTACGAAGCCCTTTGATCCCATGGAGCAAACTTCATTCATAATTGATCGAGAGTTGGAAGTGAATGGAGGGTCAAATACTGACCGGACGCTGGCTTCGGTGCGATCGGACGCTGGCCGCAGGGTCCGGTCAGTTCATTTGACCGAGAAGAACAAGTTTGATGTGACCGGACGCTGGAAGGTCAATGTGACCGAACGTTGAGGGCCAGCGTCCGGTCGACTCTAGTAAGGGTCCAGACTTGAAAAAGTGTGACCGGATGCGTCCGGTCAATACTGACCGGACCCTGAGGGTTCAGCGTCCGGTCGAGTCCAGTAAGGTTCTAGTAAGGGTTTTATGCGACCGGACGCGTTCGGTCAGTGCTGACCGGACCCTGCCAGTGTCCAGTCAACTCATTACTAATGGTTTGCGGGTTGAACTGACCGGAGCGTCCAATCAACATGATCGGAGCGTCCGGTCACCCCGTAGAAGCTCATAACGGTTCGTTTTTTAGGCTGCCTTATAAATAGAAGCTCCACTCATGTGTGGAGTTACTTTTGCTCATTTCAACAGCTGAGAAACACGTTTGTGAGTGCCAAGAAGAGCAAGGTCCTAGTGAGGTGTTTGTGATTTGAGAATCGAAGAGTGAAACCTCATTAGTGAATCAAGAGTAGACAAGTGTGCATCCATCTTCTCATTAGGCTTCGCGTGGTCAAGTGAGAGTTTATGCTTGTTACTCTTGGTGATCGCCATCACCTAGATGGCTTGGTGGTAATTGGGAACTTGGTGTTCACCCGACGGAGCTTGTGGATGATCCAACTTAAGTTGTGAGCGGTTTTGAGTGATTCGCCGCGACGGAGTGTCGAAGAATCAACCCGTAGAGAGCACTTGATCCTTGCGCGGATCAAGGGGGAGCTACACCCTTGCACGGGTGCTCCAACGAGGACTAGTGGGGAGTGACGACTCTTCGATACCTCGGCAAAACATCGTCGCGTTCCTCTCTCCATTTACTTTGAGCATTTATTTTAAATATTTACTTTGAGCAATTCAATACTTGTCTTTACGTTTATAGAATTGCCATGCTAGAGTAAGTTTGGAACATAGGTTGCAAGTCTTTTGTGTGTTAATTTGATAGAAACACTTTTCTAGGCACAAGGGGTTAATTGGGCTATCCATATGATTTGATTATTACAAGAAAATTTAGAATTAGCCCAATTCACCCCCCCTCTTGGGCATCTTGATCCTTTCAGGCTATTCACCCCCTCTAGCCATATTACAACCTTTCATAGCGTCCGGACAGACACTCGCAATCGGATGCCTACTGATGCACTCCGTTTCCCCAGTGCGCGCACCTACACTCTACGCCCGCGCTTGCGCCAGCACGCCCCTACCCTCGCCCATGTGGTGCCCACGCCGTCCAGACGTCACCTGCGCCGCCAGACCATGCGCGGGGATCACTTGCGCCCCCTCCGCTTCTCACGCGTATTGCAACACGTGCAACACCCGATCTACTTTGCAACATTCCAAAGGAAACACTTGCAAACATACGTCTAAAAATAGATGAAACCCTTGCAACATATGTCTGAAACACCTGAAAAACACTTTAAAGCCATTGCAAGCATATGCAACATCTAAATGAAACACTTGCAACATATGTGTGAAACATATGCAATATCCAGATAAACACAGTTGCAACTTATGTCTAAAAACAGATGAAACATTTAGAACAGAAGTTTGCAACATACGTGTATAGCATTGCAGCATATGCAACATCCAGGTCTACTTTTGCGACATCCATATGAAATACTTACAACATACCTCTGGAACATCTAAAACACTTGAAACATACAAAGAAAGTGGAGGTGATCGCCATTGGAGAAGGCGAGTGGCGGGCAAGCGGTGGGGAACGCCGCGACGGCCGTGCAAGTTGGAAAACATCGCTGTCTTTTTTTTAGAGAAACCATGAAGGTAGAGGGGAGCAGGCCTGTCGGGCTGGTAGCGCGCAGGTCCAGGAAGCACGACGTCTGGACGGACGGACGGATGCACCATAGCATCTCCAAAAAAAAACTATTTCCGAGGTCGATTTAATGTTGATCTCTCAATTTTTAAAATCATCTTTTTGCACCTTAGTTTTAGTCTATATATCCTGCCACGTCAGCCACAAAGGTAAATTGAACTGCCTTAATAGTTCAAGGTAAATATTTTTCTATAAAAGTATGTAATTAAAAAATCTTAAAATCCAACTTAACCTTCAAAAAAATTGTTTTAGATTGAAAAAACTATGCTCTATCTTCTAGTACATAGCTTGGAATTATTTGAAGTTTATCCGTAGTAGATGATTTCATTATCTATTATAATTTGTCGACGTTAACGATCCAGACTACATAGAAGGCAAGTGACTTCGACAAAACGAGTGTTATACTAGGTAACCACCTCATATTTGATCATACCAAATATGATAAGGCATGAGGTGCTTAGATGACACTTGTGTTGTCATCAGAGTCATCTAGAACTTCTACGTATTCCAGGTTATCAACATAGATTAATTATAATAGATAACCAGGGCATTTCCTAGTAAATAAACACCCAAATAATACAATAGAATATTCAAATCATTCTATGCTATGCACCATAAGATACAACATGATTTTATGAAAAACTAAAATTGGTTTCATATTTTTCTATGCCAAAACTTTTTTTTAATTTTTTTCTCGAACGAGTGCATATCATTATATTAATAAGAAAAAAGAGAACCCTTACAGAACACCACACATACCAAAAAAGAAGCTACAAATCACTTTTGCGCCAAGACAAGAAAAGGATCCGAACACAACCTAAAGAACACACACTACTGAGACGACTAGGCAAAAAGGTAAAAATACCTTTAGCCCCAACCAAACCCCACAACTGAATTTCCTCGCTAACAAGCAAGGCTATGGCCAAACAAGGAGGTACACCATAAAAAACAAATCTATTACAGTGATCCCAGATGGTCTAGACCCCAAGAATCACAAGCGAGTTGAGGCCTTTCTGTAGTTATCCTCCAACAGCAAGAACAATCTTCTCCCACGAATCATCCAAGAACTCCTCTCCAATATGAAGGGCAAGGATATGTAGACCTACTCTTTGGAATAACCTGAACCAAAAATCTCTTGTAAGGACGCAAAAAGAAGACAGTTTATGAATTCCTAAGCTTGATCACAATGAGGGCACCTCTCTGAATGAGCGAGCCCTCTTCTTGGCAGTCGGTCGCGTGGCCACATGAAGAATTTACACTTGCCATGAGCCCAAAGATCTCTGAATCCTTTGGTAAGGCCCAAAGGAGCCCAAGATTTTCTCTGACTTTTTTAAAATTAAACCAGATTTTAAGATTTTTAATTATATAATAACATAGTACAATTTGCAATACCACCAGTCAGTTCTGTGAAGAAAAAAAAAAGCAATCATCGTCCATTTTTACCTTGCAGATTCATGTTACTCAATGAATACTTCTACAGACAACAGCACGTTTCATTATTTTTTTTTCTAGCCTATCATCTGGATACTAACTGTTCATGCACGAATACACACCCAAGCAAACTATAAGACCTACAACTACACACAAAATCATCGGAAAATGGAGCCCATTCAAACTTCATTAATTATTTAAAACATGGTACAATGGGGTTCCATTCAAACTTCATTCATAATTTAAAAGACAGTACAACGGAGCGGAATGTTTTCTAAAAGAAAACAGCAAGAGCAAATGCAGCTTGCTGTAAACATCAGAACGCCGACAAGTACAAGATGAACTGAGAATAGAAGGGTACGGCAGAGGCAAAGGCAGAGGTGTTCATAACATTGAGCTAACAGCAGTCAATAATGTTTTAGTAGAGCCTGCCACAGCAATCCGAGGCGCCACAGTAGCAATGTTTAACCTTCTCCTTGTGATTCTTGTCATAGACCTCCCCTACCTTATAATTATAATGGTAGGTCAGCTCCTGTAGTGGCGGGATATTCTCAACAGCAAAAAACATAACATGCGGCATCCTCATGTCATCATGGTCCCAGAGAACATTTTGGGCATAGAGATTTGGGGAACAACTATGGTTGATAAATCTTCCCACATTGCCACACTCTGCTGCATCTATTGTGAAGCCTTCCATTGTCTCAGAGGACGAGGTAGAAGATCCTACACCAACCACCGACTTTAGCCCCTCCCAAAGTTCTTCATCATGGAAGTTATTGCCAATATCAAATAGATACTCGTCATTCTGTCTCTTTTCAGCTTCTTCATCTTTCAATAGCTCACCAGTATACTCGCATATGAAACTGCCTGATGATATAGAACTGAGGGATCTTACACCCCAACCTGTCTTCCCTGTCTTGAATATTTCTAGTGGAATTTTGATACCATGCTGACTCACCCTATTGTGGCATGTTGGCGGGCACCTGCATGTAGTGGTAAAAAATTGGTTAGCTCACTTGTATATAAAGCTAGATTACTATCTTGGTTTTAAGCTAATTGTCTGGTGTGTATCAATATGTTTGCTTGTTGTCAAAGATCTCCATAACTTCAGGAGAATAGCTAAACTCTGAAACCATTTTTCATATGCCAGACACCAGCTGTTGTTCTTAATGTTTCATAATGTGTCACTATCATCTGGACCTAAAACCAACAATAAGCCTTAATGTAACATCAAATACAAGTTCCAACGAATAGGAATATTTCTCATGGTTTGAAATTCAAATACAGGAACTTCAAAAACCCAATAGAAAACTAAATAACAAATGAATATTTTCAGGTTGACAGTTATTTGGATTACTTAAGTCTTTGCACAGCCATACCTGCATGATGGACCACACTCATATATGAGAGGCCTGGCCTCAACGATCGCACCATTGAAATTGAACGGTATTTCCCCTCCATTCTTAACTGCACAAGCACACATAATCGAGTCCGAGCAGCCGTTTGTGCAGTTGCAACCCTTTGGAGGTTCTTTTTCATACAAAGCTGGATATATGACTTTGGTGATGTATTTAAATGGTGCTGGCCTCATGTCATCAATTGTGTTAATGACACATATGGGTATCCTCTCGTTTCCTTGAGATATATCCGGCAAACAAAGACCTTCACGAACTTTGGACTTCCTTGTTGCCTTAACTGCATGTAGGGCTAATTCAGGTTGCCCTGCGATCCTCTGTAACTTGTACTTGAAGACCATCTCACCTTTTGGGCCTTCTTGCCAACATTCCAACACTTCGTACAACCCATCATATGTAAATGTTGAAGTTTGCTTGCCTTTAGAATGACCAACTTCACTTCTACTTTGGCCTTTGAACCCATGAATCACACGAACTGGGGATTTGGTTTTGATGCAATTCTTCAAGGCAAGATTGCCCCGCGCAAGCTTTTGATCATCTCTTCCTTTATTCCCACCAGCCTTCCCTCCGGAACCCGTGTATATTAGTTCCCCCGAGCTTGATAATTCATCAGGATAGCCACCGGAGGCAACGATACTTAAAGCAACAAGGACACCATTCACCTTAGCATCGTCAATACCTCCTTGAAATGGGCGATGGAGACCAACTATGGACAGCTCAACTCTAAAATGAAATTCATCGCCAACTTCAACACCGGGAATATTTCCCACAACGGCCCCAATCTTTTTATAGATAGGGTCGTTCTTTAGGGCCTTAGCTGCTTCAAGGTCAATCCTCCCAACTTTGCGTTTACCTTGTTCCTCAACCTGTGTAAGCTTTCGATACATCGCCTGGAACAACTGGAGCAACTTCCTAACTTTGCTTCGAGCATCTATATCATGGACCCTAGGTTGCTTGTGGTGTGACCCGGAAGGAACAGACGGAAGAACCGTGACACATATTTCTCGCTTTTCTCCATACACAACTAGCACCCTAGAGTTGTCATCATCTTCCAAGTTAATGTCATCATTGTCATCCATTGTCTCATCATTGCTCGCTTCAAAAGAGGCAACTTTTCCTATTGGTATATCATTTGGAGTAGCATCTAGCTTGTTCATAGGAACAAGGGACTTGGAAGTACTAACAATAGATTTTCTTCCTCGTGTCTCATTGTCATCCATTGTCTCATCATTGATCGATTCACTAAAATCCACTTTTCTTGCCGGTATATCTTTTGAAGTAGCATCCTTTCCCTTTATCTTGTTTCTAGGAACAAGAGACTTGGAAGCACTAGCATCCTTAGCATCCTTTCCCTTTAGCTTGTTCCTAGGAACAAGAGACTTGGAAGCACTAGCAATAGACTTTCTTCCTCGTGTCCAAGGGCAATTGTCAGGAGCCATCAATGCTTGTACAATTATTTGGTTAGGCTCTTCAATGTGATCAGTTGCAACATGTTTTCCAAGCTTGGACTCCCTAGCGGATGAATGCAAATTATCCTTGCCTATGTCATCACCCTTCAACTTACGAGCAAACTTCTTTTGCTTTGTGTTCATATTTGAGCACGCCACTTCCTTTTTAGCACTCAAAGTCTTACTTTCTATCTTCCCACCTGCAGAGGCCCGTGCATTACCAAGCAATTCGGCATTCATCTTGTCACTATCCAACCTCTTTACTTTTGTCTTTGCATCAATGGAATTGCTCAAAGGTGTCCTAAGATTACTTCTTTGCAAGCTTCCATCAAGTTTATTTTTCATCTTATCATCCACCACTTCTTGTGCTACCTGCTTCCCTTTATGTACCGAGAGTTTCCCCTTCATCTTCCCATCAGAAACATTCCTCGGTGTAGCTTTTGGAACAACATTTCGCTGGTCACCATCTTGTTTGGTACCGGCAAAATCATCTCGAACTTGGACCCTATTGTGAGCCTTGCTATGTCCTTCATCCACTATTTTCTTGCTTTCCAATTTCTTATTGGAGGCCTCTAGTGCTAAAGTTGGAGAAGCCGACTCTCCTAAAACCGGACTTGCCACCAAGGCATCACCATTGTTGACAGGGGTGGCTTCTGAAGGTAACCCCTCATCTCCACTGCCTGTGGTATTAACAGGAGACCTCCCACAACCAGGAGCAAATGTGCTTATAGGTGAGACATCCAAAACACCAGTGTCTGTGGTGGTAACAGTAGCCCTCCCACAGCCAGGAGAAAATGTGTGTACAGGTGAGCCCTTCAAAACTTCACTGACTTCGGTGGTAACAGCAGTCCTCCCACAGCCAGGTGGAAATTTGCGTACGGCTGAAACCGCCCTCTTCTTAGGCGGCGGATTCAAAGAGGGTTCCATCCACCATTTCCTTCTCCTTCCTGCAATTCCATTTTCTTTTCTCTGTAACTCACTGCCACCTGTTTTCTTTCCAATCTCTGTGACATCCCCATTAACAGCAACCTCCTGCCCCACATCACTGCTGCCACCACGTCCCTTCTCCTCAGCCACCAACAAGCCATCCCCCTTGTCACCGTTCTGCACAGAACTAGCACCGACAGTGCTACAACTCCCCAGCACTACCGCCGTTGGCACTGCCACTTGCACCACCCTGTTCCCTTGCTGACCATCCGATGACAGCTCGCCTGCATCGCGCAGCAATTGTGCCTCTCCGTTCTCACCGCCGTCTCCATCCTGCCTAGCCCTCTCCGGCCCTGACTGAGGCAGCACATGTGGGAGGGCGCTGCTGCGCGCTGCAGGTAAAATAGCCGCCACAGCTTCCACCTTATTTTCCTCTTGCCGAGGCAGGGCGCAGTTCTCAGCCGCAGGTGAAACGGCGGCGGGGTCAGCCACCTCCTCCACCTTATCCGATCCCTGCTGCCGAGGCGGGGCGCCGTTCTGACGCACAGTTGAAACTGTGGCGGGGGCGACGGCCTCCTCCACCTTATCCGGGCATCCGCTCTGAACCGAAGGCGAAATGACGGCGGCGGCGGCCGCCTCATCGGCTCTGCCGCCGAGGGCGGTGGAGGCGCCATCCACGCCGTTCACGTCAGGACCTGCCGCGGCCGCAGAGGCCGGCGCGGCCGGGGGCGCAGGGAGCCGACCGCACCCGGGCGGCCAGGACCGCTTGGCGGAGACCCTCGAAGGTCTCCACCTGCGCGGCGGTAGCCCCGCCGCGGCCGCGGCCTCGGCCGGCGGCGCCGGCGGCTCCACACCGGCACCCGGCATCCCAAAAAACTGCAAAATCCAAAATCCAGATCGAATTTGAGGACCGATTGTCAATCGAATCGACGCGCAACCCGTAAATAACCGCAACCAAACCCTAGAGCCCCCATCCCACCCCCAACATCGAGTCCGCATCCGGCAAGCAAACCTTTTTCTGTTCTTTTCCCGACAGCGCAACCAAACAAGGAGGAGGAGGAGGAGGAGCGCGCGATGGGCTCACCTTTTTTTTCCCCCGGTATGCGCGCGAGGCCGGCGCGAGATTACTCTGCCACGGCGAGTTTGCGCGGAGGAAGAGGAGGCCGCGGAGAGGCGGGGAGCGGATCTCTCCAGAGGAGGAGGTTGGAGCGGAATGGGAAGGCGACCAACGGTGGTGACGGGCAGGGGGTGTCCGCCAGGCACGCACGCGCCCTTTGGAGGCTTCGCGCCCTTGGAAACTGGAACGCTTCGGTTTCGGGCTTTCGGCTTTCGGGGGCGTCTGGAGAGCGGTCGGTCCAGCTGCCCGGGACAGCAGAACGAGAACCTTAGTGTCGATCTCCGTCCGATGAGCATGGGAGGGGAGGATAGAATATGCTTTTCTTTTCCTCGACCATATTTTAGCAAATCTTCATCGTATCAGATAATAATATAATAATATGATAATATACTATGTATATTATAAGCCTATTAGGCACATCTCAGCTTTACCTTTAAAGTTGTTGTTTTTTGCAAAACAACCTCATGAGCAATTTTATTGGGAAAGCTAAGCTATTTTGAAAAAGAAGTCTCGGGGAACAGCTTCACATGTACACAAAGGCCCTGTTCGGCATAAACCGGCTTGTTCGGCTTTTTTTCAAGTAGAATAATATTTTTCTCTAATAACAATTCAGCCAGAACGGTGTTTTCAGTCAGTTTCAGTCAAAATTCAGCAAGCCGAACGGGGCCGAAGAATCAAAATTACCATAACACCCTTTCCCTCTGTTCTTCGTACTCTTTTTCTTCCGCATCGATGGAACAGCGACGGCGCCCTCCCGACAGCTCAAAATAGTCGTACTCTCGCGTCTGGAGCCCCCACTGCGGCGCCCTCCCAGCTGCTCGGGCAGCCACGCCCCTCGCGACTGCTGCTGCGATGCCCGCACCTGGCTTGGCGGCGGCGATGCCTGCGCCTCGGCTCGACAACGGCGACCGCGCCTGGCTCGACGGCGATTGCGCCCCCTACTCCCTCGAACTCCGGCATCCGCACGTGTGCCTAGGCGAGCCTCAGCGACATCGCATACAGCGAGCTCCGGCGACCGCGCACCTTCCTCTTCGGCTCCGGTGGCTGACTGCGCGCCCAGGCCCGGCAACCACCGTGTCCCAGCGGGCCTCCTCCCGTCGGCGGCACTCGCTGCGTCGGCAGTCGTGATGGCGCACGTTCGCCCCGGCGGCTGCGGCGCTTGCTGACCCCGCTGCGGCCACCCGGCGGCCACGCACCCACGCGGCGAGCCTCGGTGGCCACGCGGCGGACCCGCGCCCTAGCGGCCACGTGGCGAACCCGCATGCGACCTCGCAAGGATCCTGCGCCGCGACCAGGAGGCGAAGCTCGCGCCACGGTCCAGCGATGGCGACGCCCGCACGCTGGCTCAGCTCCTCTCCGCGCATGCAGCGTGCCTGCTTACATCGGTGCGCCCCAGCCGGCCACGCCCAGCCTCCTCCCTCCCCTGCAAGCGTGCTCTCTCTGCTAGGGGCAAAAGCTATCCTTTGTCAACAGTGGGGCCCACATATGGAAGATGAAGCTAGGATAAACTACTTTTTTTAGCTTTATCCCAACTCATCCCTCTGTGAGAGAGGATGAAAAACACCTTCACCCTTGAAGCTGTTTTGAAAAAAAAGTGTTTGGCAAAAAAAAAAACAGCTCATGAAGCTGTTTGTGAGCTGTGCCAAACATGCCCTTTGTCTACATTGTTTTTCTTCCTAATTTTCTCTCTAGTTGTTCTAACTTGTATTAGCGTGGGTCATGAGTCTAGGTCACATACGAGATATGTAGGGCGTGAACCAATATCCATTGGAATCGGACCCATATTCATCATCGCTACGCGAGTTGTCCTAACTCGTATAAGTATAGGTCATGAGTCCAAATCACATATGAGACATGGAGGGCGTGAGTATAGTTTGGGAAGTAAATAAGTAGGACTGGAAGAATTGTCCACTATCCGGATAGTTAGGGGAGGTTAAAAGCTCTAGTTTGGTTTTAGTGAATTGATGAAACCCGAAGTGCTAACCTAGTTTATCAAAGTGATTATGAGATAGGTAGCACTACTCCAAGTGATGAAGCAAATGAAGATCATGACATGATGATGGTGATGATCAAATGCTTGGACTTAGAAAAGAAGAAAGAAAAATAAAAAGCTCAAGGTAAAGGTGAAATTGATAGAAGCTTTTTGGATTAGTGATCGAGACACTTAAAGAGTGTGATCATATTTAGGATCGATAGCCGTACTATTAAGAGGGGTGAAACTCGTATCAAAATACGGTTATCAAAGTGCCACTAGATGCTCTAACCCATTAGCATATGCATTTAGGATCTAGTAGAGTGCTAACACCCTTGAAAATATTTATGAAAATATGCTAACACATGTGCACAAGGTGATACACTTGGTGGTTGACATATTTGAGTAAGGGTGGAGAAGTTGGTAGAATGAAGGAGGTGATAGTGAAAGGTCCTAATATGGCTAGAGGGAGGGTGAATAGCCTATTTAAAAATCTATAAACCAACTAGAGCAATTTGATTAGTATAACAAATAGCGAAATGCAAACTTGCTCTACCTCTACAAGAGTTGCAAGCCACCTATCCAACAATTATAGTTACTATAATTACTAAACACATAATTTGCTATGTCACTACTCACTAAGAGCTCTCACACTTGCTACACTAAAGAGCTCCACTAGATGAACTTAAAGTACAAAGCAAGCTCTTAATTCTAGCTTCACTAAAGAGCTTGCTACAACTAGTTTACAAGAATATAAATGAGTGAGTAGAGTGATTAAACCACCGTGTAGAGGAGTGAACTAATCACAAGATGAATATTAAATCAATCACCTGAGAGAATACCAAAGGGCAAGCGACAATCAATTTTCTCTCGAGGTTCACGTGCTTGCCGGCACGCTAGTCCCCGTTGTGTCAACCAACACTTAGGTGGTTCAATGGCTAAGAGGTGTTGCACGAACCTCGTCCACATAATTAGACACCGCAAGAACCTACCCACAAGTGAGGTAACTCAATGACACGAGCAATCCACTAGAGTTACCTTTCAACGCTCCGCCGGAGAAGGCACAAGACTACTCACAATCACCACGATCGGAGCTGGAGACAATCACCAACCTCCATTCGACAATCCTCGCGGCTTCAAGCCATCTAGGTGGCGGCAACCACCAAGAAAAACAAGTGAATCCCGCAACGAAACACGAATACCAAGTGCCTCTAGATACAATCACTCAAGCAATGCACTTGGATTCTCTTCCAATCTCACAAAGATGATGAATCAATGATAGAGATGAGTGGGAGGACTTTGGCTAAGCTCACAAGATTGCTATGTCAATGCAAATGGGGCTTAAATAGAAGCTCCTACGAAATAGAGCCGTTGGCTCCTTAGTCCACTAAAAAATGGGGCGACCGGACACACCGGTCAGATTGACCAAACGCTGGACTCCAGCGTCCGGTCGAGCGATGCATGCCATGTGTCCCCTGCTTTAAACACTGATCACCCAATCTCAATGGTCATCAGTACATTTAAGTTGTGACCGGACACAGGACCCTAGCATCTGGTCATTTCTAGTAAGGTACCAGTCACGACCGGACGTGTCCGGTCACGCCCGACCGGACTCACCCAATGTCCGGTCACTCACCATCTCCTCAGTGTGCCGCCTCGTCAGCGTACGTCCGCACTGATCGGACATAGGCCCTAAGCATCCGGTCACACTTTGTGCTAGCGTCCGGTCAAAAGACCTGAGACAGTGCGCTCACTGCTACTACTGACCGGACGCAGGACACCAGCGTCTGGTCACTGTGTGACCAGCGTCCAGTGCACTCTGTGAAACCCTATCTTTTATGTACAGGGCGCCTATGGCACCATCGGACTGTCCGCACTCTATGGGCTAACACTCCGTCGGTGGAGTTTCGAACCCTTACTCTCAACTGCTAAACACAATGTGTATCACCTTTGTGCATGTGTGTTAGCATGTTTTCACAAATATTTTCAAGGGTGCTAGCACTCCACTAGATCCTAAATGCATATGCAATGAGTTAGAGCATCTAGTGGCACTTTGATAACCGCATTTTGATACGAGTTTCTCCCCTCTTAATAGTACGGCTATCGAACCTAAATGTGATCATACTCGCTAAGTGTCTTGATCACCGAAACGAAAAAGGCTCCTACCACTTATACCTTTGCCTTGAGCCTTTTGTTTTCCTTTCTCTTTTTCCAAGTTCAAGCACTTGATTATCACCATGGAATCACCATCATCATGTCATGATCTTTATTTGCTTCACCACTTGGAATAGTGCTACCTATCTTATAATCATTTTGATAAACTAGGTTAGCACTTAGGGTTTCATCAATTAACTAAAACCAAACTAGAGCTTTTAGATAGTCACTGAAAAACAGTGATCGAACGCTAGTCACGTGGTGACCGGACTCGGGGGAGTAGCGTCCGGTAATTTATAAAAATCAGTGGGGTGTTCGGGCTACTCTCGGCCTAAGACCAGACGTAGGTGACCGAACTCTGGCTAAACATTGTTCAGCAATGTGGCGATGCACAGAAAAAAGGGTAAGTGACTGGACAATGGGCGAGTCCGGTCGGGCGTGACCGGATGTGTTCGGTCATAAAAAATCATATCTACAACCTTACTGAAAACGACTGGACTCTAGTGATGGAGCGTCCGGTCACTTTAAGCTACGTGTCCAGTTGCAACTTAACACGTGGTGCGAAGCAGACTAGTCGTTGAGATCATGTGGACGAGGTTAAACCAAGGGGCCACATGGCGCGTGTCGTGTGATCGGACGCTGGTGACGTGCAGTCCAGTCGCCCTGACCTACGCGTCCAATCGGTGCACAGTAGGGTGCTCTGTGAGCCCAACGGCTCTATTTTGTTGGGGGCTCTATTTAAAGGTGTGTGGCTGGCTCTAGCTCAAACTCTTGGCATTTGCATTGATATAGCAACCTTGTGAGCTTAGCCAGAGCTCTCCCACTCATCTCCATCATTGATTATCATCTTTATGAGATTGGGAGTGAATCCAAGTGTATTGCTTGAGTATTTGCATCTAGAGGCACATGGTGTTCATGTTTCGCTATGGGTTTGGCTTGTTACTCTTGATGGTTTCCGCCACCTAGATGGCTTGGAGCAGCGAGGATCGTCAAGCGGAGGTTGGTGATTGTCTCTGGCTCTAATCGTGGTGATTGTGAGAGGTTCTTAACCTTTTCCCGGTGGAGAGCCAAAAGATACTCTAGTAAATTGCTCGTGGCTTGTGTGATCCACATCTTGTGTTGGTTGTGCAGCACTCTATTGAGAGTTTGGCGTGTGATGCCAATTAGCGCAAAAACCTCTAAGGGAGTGAATCGCCACAACGATGACTAGCTTGCCGGCAAGTAAGTGAACCTCGGTAAAAATCATTATCATCATTTGATTTCGAGGTTATTGGTCTTCATTGGTATTTATTCTTATGATTGATTGGTTCATTTCTTGACTCGGTGGTATAACCATCTTGCTCTCTCTCTCTCTTTATATTCCCGCAAACTAATTGTCAAGCTCTTTAGTGTAGCTAGTTGTGAGAGCTTATTAGTTTGGTTAGTGTGGTTCTTTAGTTAGCCTTTGAGAGCACACTAACTTAGTGTAGTAACATAGCCATTGTGTGGATAGAGACTATAGAAACTAGAATTGTGGTAGGTGGCTTGCTTTTTAGTAGGCTCACGCAACACTCGCTTCGCCTCATATTTGTCTAACCAGTTTACTAAGTGTTGTTATAGAAAATTTTAATAGGCTATTCACCCCTCCTCTAGCCATTAGAACCTATCAGAGGTGGACAAAAATAATATATGGAGAGAAATTTTGCCTCCTTAATATTATGCTAGCAAATATGCCTGTGCGTTGCAATGGAAGAAAAAAAACTATTAAATATTTATGCAAAATGATAACGTGAATGGTACATATCTACTTATGTTTTATGCTTTTATAATTTATTTTGTGATGACCGTCACATCCATAACATAAGTTAATGCTGACAATAAATAACAATGTCCTATTAAACCTATATCGAATTAAAATACATCTTGGTATATTTTTGCTTCCATTACAAAGTGCATAATTATTTAGATATAAATATATCAGAACTTTAATTCTCCATAGTACCCATGTGTTTCTATGACGCAATATAGACCTTTGTAGTTTTTCTGATGCATCATGTCAACCTCCTTGACTTTTTTTGTTGATGTATAAAGGATTAGGTCTGTCCGCCAATGATTATGATGGGAGACCTCTCTTGATTTTTCACATGGCAGCCCTTGTTAGGAATTATATAAATATATTTGTTTAGATTTCATTAGACAATAATATGCACAAGATTTCGGTTTATAAAATAATTACTTGTAACATTGACTAATCCATATTTTAATAAAAATAAGTTTTGTTTCTAATCAGAGCTACATCGATGGTGTACATATTTCTCCTCAAAACTTAATGCGCAAATAAACTTAATAATTGCTAAAAAGTAGGGGTTATACACCGGGGCTTGCCTTGGGTTGGAACCGGACATCGAAAAGTTAGTGAAGGCTTTGGGAACACCGGCGACAAGGACATCCTTCTCATACTCCTCGGCCACCTCCGTGTATTCTAGGTCTACCTCTCACATGTTCTCGGTCATCGTCGAACCTATATATAGTTGCTGAAAAGTAGGGGTTATGCACCGGAGCTTGTCTTAGGTAGGAATTGGATACCAAAAAGTTAGTGAAGGCTTCAGAAACACCAACAACGAGGACATCCTCCTCATACTCCTCGGCCACCTTCGCCTATTATAGGTCTTCCTATGGCACGTCCTCGGTCATCGCCTGAATCTATATGCATGAAACATTTGTAAGGATGATTTAACACACCTATAAATAAAAGCACAACCTAACAAGATTCATAATATTTATGGATAGACCATATTTTTATGAAGCTAACAAAACTAGTTTAGCATTTTTCTGATTTTTCTATGATTTTTTATGATTTTAGTTTTTTATAAATAAGAAAAAAATGAAAGAAAAGGAAAAGACTTCATCGGGTTGGTCTAGCCCACAATGAAGCTGGCCCAGTTGTAAGGATTCAGCCTAGGTTAAGAAAAAAAAGCCTATCAGGAGAGACCCACTTGGGTCTGGACATTTTACATCAGGAACCTGATCTGTTTCAAAAATTATTAAGGTCCTCCCACCTATTCTTTCTCTCTAGAATCTTTATAACTAGAACCCCATATTTCTTTCTATTCTCTTCCCCCACACTCGACAATTTTACCGTAACCGTGAAAGGACACCAGAGTGCAAGACCGAGCTGGTCTCGGGAAGGCAGAAAAAAAGATCAAGCTAGAAAAAAACAGTGGAAATTTTGCCTCGTTATTATTAGGTATAGATATAGAACACACACACATATATATAGATGTCCCAAAAATTGGCGTATACTTCTGGATTTTAAGAATTAATAATAGCATGTAAAATTTCCAAAGTGTTTAAGGGTTTATTTGAAACAAAGAAAAAGAAAATGATGGAATGTACATAAACACACACCGGTATTATGAATGGGAATATAAAATGGAGGAATAAAAAAACATAGAAAAAAATAAGTGTTTGGAACGCAGAATCCATGGTCTAGGAATTTAAAAAAGATGAAAATGATAAACTAATAATAGTATCTTTATATTCTTCCTAATTTATAGGAATAGAAATTTTGGTGAAATAATATCATCCAACAACCTCTTTAATTGGATCTCTAAATATAAATATCTTTTATTCTGTACTTCTCACTAGTCAAAGATGGAGACCGATGATAACTCTCTAGAGTATTTGTAAAATATAATTTTTTGAAGGGTATAAAGATATAGAAAACTATTTTTACTCAACTGACTTTTCAAATGATGACTTCTATAGTATATTTTAGAAAGGTTCTTGGAGATGCTATAACAGTGGATGGATCAATGTACATGTGTTAACACGACTCTCATTAAACCCTTCTGTAAGGGACCGTGATGCTTAAAAGGGGGGGGGTGAATTAGGCAATTTAAAATTCTACTTCTAACTATGGCCTCTAAATCCACCTAGTCAAAATCTATGCAAGAAAGTAACTATCTAAATGTGCAACTACGGTTTTGCTAGGTGTATTATTATCTCTACCATAAAAGAGTTATGCACCATAGGTTCCAATTCTATCAATTAGCTTATCAAACTAAGCTAGGAAAGTAAGCACATAACTAAAGTACATAATATAAATGCGGAAGGTAAATATGAGGTAGAGATACAAACTCCCGTCGACGACTCTGATATTTTTACCGAGGTATCAAGAAGCGCTCAAGCTCCCCTAGTTCTTATTGTAGCCCCTCACAAGAAATCCCTCGCAAGGGCCAAGCTCTCGGTCAGGAAACTACATGGATAGCCCTAGGCCTTTCCTACGTGCAAGTGGGTCTCTAGTGTGCCTTCCGACAAGCCTCTCCTAGATAGCTCCCCGCTGTCTTCACTATCAAGCTTCCAGCCAAACCATCACGGGCCATGTTCCCTTCGATATACGGTGGTGGCCATACCACAAGCACGGTTGGTGTGGTCTCGCAAGACTACAAGCCCCACAGAGTACAAACATGGTGCGTGCAAGCACCTTTAATCAAGAGGTATGCAAACCTCACTAGTAACTAGACCTAAGCCTAGAGCAAGCGCATATGTGTGCGGTCTAACTAACCTAAGCACTTCGCAAAGCACCTATGCTAATTGCCAAGTGATCTTTAGGCTCTATGCATGTGGAGAGCACAAATGAGGTGTAGCGACACCCTCCTATCTTCCCTCAGCTCCACTAACTTCAAATGGCCGGTTGGAGTCATATATATAGGCCACAAGTGGAGATATAGCCGTTGGGGCCGAGCTCCACGTTTCTACTGTGAGCACTAGGACATGGCGGTGCCAGGCATCGGACAGGGCAGTGCTAGCCACATCAGCTAGCCGTTGGTCACTAACAGTCGAGCGTTGGGGTACTCTTCACCGAGACGGTACACCTGCCACCCTGAGGGCGGTGACCAGGGTGGTGCCCAAGTCCTAACTCGCTGGTCACTGGATTATTAGGGTGGTGGCACCACCACCCCCTGTTTGATGCACCACCAACCCATGGCAGTGACTAGGGTAGTGCACATGGGCTCTATCTAGGTGCCCCCCTATTTTCTAGCTACAGTAGCCCTTCCATGGTGGCACCGCCATCCCCTAGGGCAGTGCCCACTCAACCACTGTTTGCTTCTATTTCTTTGTGTGGCTTTGTTCAGGCTTCGACATCTTCGCATCTTGGACTCCTTGCTTCACTTCTAGGCTGTCAACACCTCCTCCAATATCTTCTTTTGAGTGTTGATCATTTTCTTCATTTTCTAAAGTTGACCCAAGTCCACATTGCATCCTATTGAACTATAAAATAAACACTAGCAAACACAATTAGTCCAATTTGGTTGTGTTGATCATCAAACACCAAAATCCAAAGTAAATGGGCCTAGGGTCCATTTTTCTTACACCTTCGTCCATGAACTCCTCGTCTAACCACTCACCAAGTCACCATATATGTGCGAACAAGGGGTTTTCCAGTTAATTTGTTATATATAGCTCTGCATTTATTTTAATGTTCCACCAATTTAGGTCCTAGTTGGATCCATGGAGCTAATATTTAGCTCCTTTAGATCCAACTAATAGTTTAGCTAATACCCAACCAACAACTATCTCACTAGTAGAACCAAACTAGCTAATAGTTACCCAGTTAATATTAGCTATAAGGTATTAGCTAGCTAACTATTAGCAACTAATGAATCTTAAAACCTTTTGGATCTATGGAGCTAATAATTAGTTCCTTTAATCCAAACGAGCCTAACTATTTGTTACCTAATATCTAACTAATAACTATCTCTTTAATTGGACTAAACCAACTAATAACAACTAATAGTTAGCTAGCTAATACTCTATATTATCTATGAACTAGTATTAACTGGCTAACTATTAGCAACAATATAATGGATCTAAATAAGACCTAATAAGTATGGTTACAACAAGTATAATGACATGTTATAAACTGGCTAAATGATGAAGTGGAGGAGAGAGGAGACAAGTGAGAGGAGAAGCGAGCTATAAGCTTACAGTCGGCTTAGACGCAAAAAAAATAAAAAACTTTATGAGAGAGACAAGTAGGTCATGTATTGACAGTGAAGAGCGAACTACTATATAAGTGAGCTGAGAAAAGACTAAAAAAACCTTAACAACCAGCCGCCGGCTATATTATTAGCCTTGCTCTTAGCGAGCAAAAGAGCCGATGAGCGACCAGGTGGAACTTTGCAATCAGCTCACAGCTCACCTTTTCATAAGGCGCAATTATTATTCCTCTGGTCGTTTTATACCAGTTCCCTTGTTCCAAAGGATGATAGAGTCCTTTACAATGGTTTCATATATGTTTATCGTATTCTGCCTCCAATCCAAACGACACCTAAATACACGATGTTTAGGATAAACTAATTAACTTGTGCTATACATCATATATTAAAAAGAGATCATACTAGCAGGAGTAAGTGAAATCCACAGGATTGCATAAAAAGATGCAAGGTCGGTAGATATAACCGAAAAAGACAAGTTTCACTCATATTTCTATTGTCCAATCCTAAGGGTCTCGTCCAAGGGTCAAGTATGGTTATGATACCAACTAAAATGATCCCGATTTTCTCGAAGGAAAATCCACAGATTCAAAGTATAACATGATAGTCCTAGGTGATCATCCCATCACATTATCCAATAACAGTCGATATCACAGTCATACATCGAATACATGTCTTAAAGAGAGCACAACTAACAAGGTTTACTCATTATTACATCACCACTTGGCGGAATCACTCAGAGCATACAACATCTAGAACAACATCAAGTAGAAAGGTAGCAGACATCGATTCCATCTTGTCAACCAAACATGAGCGTAGAAACAATACCTCTAATCCTCCCAACCGTCTCCTTGGTAGTCGTACTCGGCTTAGAACCTATCAAACAATTATCAGTACAATTTGTACTGGCCACTAGATCCCACCCTATGCTTTGCGTTTGCTTTGTGGCAGTGGAATGCAAGGGTAAAGCAAAAATCCTATTTGTGGCTATAGTTTCCTATGTGAGTATGCCAAGTTTTAATAATAATTCATCAAGTTTTAACCCGGCTCATCTACACGTTCTCCCATCCCATCACACATATCTCACCACTCTCACACTCTCTAGGTGACAAGGATGACTCTCACTCGTACCTTGCCTCATCGACGAAAGCTAGAAACCAACACAAGAACCTAGGGAGAGAGAAGAAATGACTCCACTCACTAATCAAGGGAAGCGTAGGTCATAGGAATGTTCATATCTGAGGACACGATTATATGTATAGATCGATCAACTCTACAGAGCGTGTACACCTAGAACCACTAGATCACCATCATCGGTGGTGCCCCGCCTAGGCTGATACCAACTGCCTCCCAACCGGTATGGTGCCACCCTAGCACTCAGCCCTAGGCCACCTTTGAGTCCACCAGCATGCTGAGACTATGAGACATAGTACCGGGCCCCCAAAGGTCCCTACGCTATTTTAGGAGGGTGTGGGCCATACGCCCGTACCTCCCTACACTATCCACTTCTAACCTAGCAGTAGTGGCACCATCCTAGTTAGTCGGGTAACCGTCCCCCTGCTCATTCAGGAGCAAGTGGTGTGTACATAGGGGCCTATGATCCGGTTCTCTCGACATACTAGTTCTTAGGGGGACCGGATAGGATATCTTCTCAATAGGGGATAACCAACACCACGTGCCTCGACAACACCTCTATCCTGGGGCTTCATCCCACAAAGACACTCCACCCCAAGATCTCCTCATCTCACATGCACCCGCCACAAGTACCACTCATAGGGGATGCCTAGGTCGCACCCCCCTGGCAAGACTCGTCCAATGACTCGTCATAAGATCCTACCCGATCGACTCAACCCTCACCATACACCCAAAACACATGCCAAGATTTCCCTGGTTGTTACCACATTACCAGCACCTAGTGCCTTAACCACTCACATACAATCCTCCACCAAGCATCACATCACATCACAGATATAATGCATAGTAGAAGTAGTAGCAAGTAAGTAAGTGAGCGTCTAACCTAACAGCGAGTGTGCAGGGGTATAGGTTGCGATAAGGTAATGGCTCACAAGCAATTCTACCATGTAACCTATCACAAATCATTTGCATAAAAGTAAAGCGCTAGCATCTATATTGTAGCATGTCTAATAGGATTCAATGAGGTTGGGTGGAATGTGGCACCTGGCAGGTCGTCTCCAAGCTCCTCAGTGTAGTTGGGGTCAAGGATCCTTAGTCTGTGGCTCCTCTGGGTCTGTCAAACGAGACATATAGCCACGATAAGCGATTCCTATAGATGATCACAAAGAAGCAATAGAAATTCAAAAGACCCAAATGCACTCAAACACAAGCCTATGATTTAGAGCTCATTTTTAGAAAAAAAAATTGGGAACTGGTTTTGTATTTTTCTGAGGTCGTATGAATTTTCTATGAATTTTCTAAGTTTAAATCATTTTCTAAAAAAGAAAAATCCAGAGGCTGACATGTGGCGCATCTAGATTGGGCGAGGTGGTTGTGGTCACTGATAGGTGGGATTGGGTCACGGTCAACGGTCAATGTTGACCGGGCTCAGACTGGGCCTAGCGGGCTAGATAATGGGCGAGGTTGGGCTAGTTTGGGCTGGGTTGAGCTCGGACACATGTCACCCAAGCAGAAGGCCATGTGGCATAGCTAGGCTCCTACTAGGATTGAGTCCACAGGAGTAGCTCATGGTGGACTCAGGCGCATGGGTCCATAGACCATAGACTTGGTCTGCGGTGGACCACGTCCATTTCTCCCTCCCCTCTCTCTGGCTCATGGTGCATCGAGTGCACAAGGCGGCGGCAGCACAGTAGCTCCCTCTTCTCTTTGTCTCATGGCGGTGCTCCTCACTAGTAGTGAGCTCATGCATTCTCATGCTAAGGTGGCACGGTAGGGCTACTAGGAGGCTCTATGGCTTCATGGGCTCACGATGAGTTCACCGGTGGGCCAATGGTGGTGCCTTGGTGGCTCTAGCGCCCGGTGTAGGCGTCACGGCAGATAGCGGTGGTGTGGCTCAATGGCAAGGGAACTAGGGATGACGTCATAGCCCAAACGAGGCTCCTATGGCTTTCGGGTGCTCCGGCGGATGCAACTAAGGGGCTAGGCATGACCCTATGGGCTCTAGCAGGCTAGCCATGGCAGCAGCGATGCGGAGGCGATGGCACGCTACGTTGAGGCCTCTGTGGTCTCAAACAGAGCTAAAGGTGGCTCCTTTCCTTTGATTAGGGCTACGGGGAAGGCAAAGGACTCGATGACGGTGACCACAGTGCATAGCAGAGTCCGCACCATGGCAAGGTGCACGGTGGAGCTCCAGCGAGTTCATGACTATGGCTAGCTAGGACAAGGCAGGGGCTTTTCGCCCATCTAGCTACATAGTGGGGTGTGCAGGGTTATGACAAAGCTCGATTTTCTAGATCTTGGCACGTGAGGCGATCAGATTGTCCCTAGCACCATGATGACATGGGTGTGTGGTGGTCCGGCATGGTGGACACAACCAGCGGCCCTCAGGGCTCCTATTATTCTTCCATCTTGCGAGTGGCACATCCCTCAGCGACGCAAAGCTTGTCGAGGTGCTTGTTCTACCTCTACCAGCCAGAGGTGGCCGAAACATAACTACACCATGGTGGGGGCTAGCCATGGCGAGCACGGTGGGCATGATGCAACGGCGGTGGCAGCATTCTCGAGCCCCTGTGGCTTGGCAAGGCTGAGCCTTGGCTCATATGCGTGTGTGTGGTGCACCGCAATGGTGAAAAGGCTGGCCCTTGGCCCTCCCAAGGGGGTGAACATGATGGTGTGGTCATGGCTTGTCCACGACGACAAGCACGGGAGACCGGCATCAGGGCCCACCATGGTGGCGAGTTGAGGCCATGGTGAGAGGTAGTAGCACAGTGTCAAACCACTATGGTGAGGAAGACGATCAGGACACCATCTTATTCTCCGAAGAGCTTGGGAGACTTTGATGGGCTCAGCTCCTTCCCTCCCTCCTTCTCCTTCCTCCTTCTCCTCCTCTACAGCGTTGTGGTGGTTCGTGGGTTGCCACAGAGTGGTGCGCGGGGTGTAGGAGGGGCGCTAGGGCACCAGTGGTGCCCCCTTATAGGGAGGCCACAGCCATGGCGAGCAGCAGACAGTGGGGAAGGGTAGAGGGGGTATGTGTAGGGCGGATACTGCCTCTAAGCTAGGGTTTTGGGAGCACATGGTGATCACACGGGCGTTGGCGCTCCCAATTCAAGCGATGTCCGATCAAAAAGGCAGATAGGGTGGCGTCATGGTGATGGGGCCATAGCGGCGATGTCAGCATGACGAGAAGCAGCTAGGGAAGGCACGGGGGTGCCACGGATTGTGGATGTGGCATCCATCTATGCGCCCTCACCTAACAGCATGGGAAAGGGTGGCGAGGATGCGAGGCGTGGCCTCGGATGCTCACCAGTGGGGTGCTCTGCCTTGGTGGGAAAAGTAGAGGAGAGGAGAGGAAACAAAGGGGATGAGAGGCGGGGTCCATGTGTCAGCGACTACGGGAAGGCGGCGGCAGCGGCTCATCACAACGTGGGCGGGCACAACGTGGGCCATGTTGCTATGCTGCGTGGGCACGCGCGTGAGTGCAGATGTAGTGCTAGGCCACATCGGCTGGCTAGGCTACACGAGGGAAGCAAGCCGGTGGGCGGTGCTGGCGCAAGCTGGGTCAACTATTGCTATTGGGCTGCTTAACCTTTTCTATTTATTCCCCTTTTCTAATTCATTTTCTATTTCCTATACCCCTTCTATGCTATACCTTGGGCTCCTATGTGTGTGTACATGTGTTTCCAAGTATGTACACACCGTTATGGGGTCCACTAGGGGCCAACTAGGGTATGAGGGTCAATGCTAGGGGTTGGCAACACACATACACAACAAGTTTGGTTAAAAGGTTTAATAGATTTTATTACATCACATAAAATCATGAAGAAGCAACTCACAAGTTGAATTTAAAATGCAATATGCTCAAACAAGCTAGCTTGGGATATACTTGTGCAACTACATGGGTGGTTTCCTAGTATGCACACTCACCATACTTGGGTTTTGTTAAAAAAAATTAAGTTCAGATTTTTGGTTATTGGGAAACCTAGGTTGTTATAGTCCTTCCCCTCATAGGAATCTTGTCCTAAGATTTAAGGTGAGATGTACCTTTCAAAGAGGTAGGGGTAAAGCATTCAAAGTTCTGACTCTTTCTCCTAAGTGGCTTCTTGATTAGTGTGGTTGCTCCACTGAACATTGCACATAGGTATGATTGTGCTTCTAGTTTCCTTCTTGGCTCTATCGAGTGTCTATATCGAGTGCTCCTTGTACTCTAGAGTGTCCTGTATATCAAGTGCCTCTGTAGATACTTGCTCATCTGGTAGCTTCAAGCACTTGCCTAGTTGAGATACATGGAACACTGGGTGCACTTCAGTCAATTCCTCAGGCAGTTCCAACTCGTAGGCTAGCTTGTTAACTCTCTAACAAATCTGCTAAGGTCCTACATACCTTGGTGCCAACTTCCCTTTCACATGGAACCTGATGGTGCCTCATAGTGGGGAGACTTTGAGATAAACATAGTCCCCAACTTCGAACTCAAGGTCTCTTCACGTTTTATCTGTGTAACTCTTCTATCGGCTTTGAGCAATTCTCAGATTCTCTTGCACTTGGGAGACTCCTTCTTTGGCATCATTGATCTTTGCGGGGCCAAAGAATGATCTCTGCCCTACTTCTGACCACATTAGAGGGGTCCTACACTTCCTCCCATACAAGGCCTCAAATGGTGACATCTTGAGACTAGCCTAGTAGTAGTTGTTGTAAGAAAACTCTACGTGTGGCAAACTCTTCTCCCAATTAGACCCATATTTTAGAACACAAGCTCAGAGCATATCCTCCAAGATCTGGTTCACTCTCTCTGTCTGGCCATCCATCTGAGGGTGGTAAGCGGTGCTATAATCCAGTCAAGTCCTAATTGCCTTGTGGAGCCTCTTCCAGAACTTGGACACATATTGTGTCCCTTGATCAGACACTATGCTCATAGGGGCTCTGTGAAGCCTGAGAATGTTATCCACATAGAGATCTATGAGCTTCTCAGTTCTGTAGTCATTCCTCATAGATATGAAGTGAGCTACCTTGGTCAACATATCAACAATTACCTAGATCGAGTCATGGCCTTTCGGGGTTTGAGGTAAACCCACTATAAAGTCCATGGATATGCTTTCCCACTTCCACATCGGAACATCTAAGGGCTTCAATAGTCCTATTAGTCTTTGGTGTTTGGCCTTGATCCTATTGCAGATGTCACAACATGTGACATGCCCTGCAATATTAGCTTTCATATTCTTCCACCAAAAAAGCTTCAAGTCAGCATACATCTTGGTACTTCCTGGGTGGATATAATACTTAGAATCATGACCCTCGGCTAGGATCTCCTCTCGTAAGGCTACATTAGAGGGTACATATATTCTATCCTTGTACCAGTATACTCCCTATTCATCTTCTCTAAACTCAGAACACTTGCCTAGCTCCATGAGCTCTCGGATTTCCTAGAGTTTGAGGCATTCTTGCTGGGCTTTGCGGATTTGATCTTCAAGATTGTACTGCACTCGAAGCTCATTCAACATTCCCTTTAGTAGAATCTTGAGTCAAAGGTCCTCCATCTCTTAACTCAGCTCTGGTGGTATGGCTTCTATCATCAGACTATGGCAATAGCCCTTATGGCTTAGGGCATCTGTGACTACATTAGCTTTCCCTGGGTGATAGTGTATCTCTAGGTTATAGTCCTTAATTTTCTCTAGCCATCGGCGCTGTCTCATATTCAGATCCTCTTGAGTGAAAAAGTACTTTAGACTCTTATGATCGGTGTAGATGTCACATTTGTTTCTGATCAGATAGTGTCTCAAGATCTTCAGGGCATGCACAATAGCTGCAAGCTCAAGATCATGGGTAGGGTAGCGTTGCTTAGGGTCCTTCAGCTAGCAGGAAGCATAAGCTATAACTCTCCCATTTTGCATCAAAACATAGCCGAGTCCCTGTCTGGATGCATCATAATAGACCACAAAGTCTTGCTGAATGTTAGGCAATGCTAACACAGGAGTGGTGGTAAGCTTCTATTTCAAGGTCTAGAAGCTTTGCTCGCACTTGGGCATCTACTTAAACTCATTGGTGTTCTTCAGAAGGTTGGTCATCGGCTTGGCTATCTTGGAAAAGTTCTCAATGAAGCGGTGGTAATATCCTACCAACCCAAGGAAACTCTAGATATTAGTCGCATTGTGGGGTTGTTCCCATTCTTTTACAGCTTCAATCTTGGCGGGATCAATAGCTACTCCCTCAGCAGTGAGAATGTGACCTAAGAAGGTGACTTCTTCAAGCCAAAATTCACACTTACTGAACTTGTCATACAACTAATTCTATCTCAGCTTCTCCAGCACTACTCTTAGATGCTGCTCATGTTGTTCTGCAATGGCTGAATAGACAAGAATATCATCGATGAATACCACCACAAACTTATCTAGCTCCTCCATGAACATCTTGTTCATCATATTCATGAAGTAGGCTGGGGCATTAGTGAGTCCAAAGGACACAATGGTGAACTCATACTGCCCATACCCAGTGACAAAGGTTGTCTTGGGAATGTCCTTAGTCCTAATCTTCATCTGATGGTACCTAGATCAGAGATCAATCTTAGAAAAGAACTTAGCATTCCTCAGCTAGTCTAGCAGATCATCTATGGCAAAATCGCCCAAAATAACACACTTACGGAGGAGCTTGTCCTCCACTAGACACTAAGCACCATAAGAGCGAGCTACATTGGGCGAATTCCGTTGAGCACACCCCAAAGGAGAGCCCGAACAATCCACATTTTCCTCTCAGGATCCAATAATGAGAACGAGTTTACATTACTTAGTCTATTTCATACATCCAGAGTTCTTAGAAATATATTATTACAGCACCAAATTCAGAGTGTAGAAATTAAACAGCGGAATGAAAAGAAACATCTATCGATAATATACAAGGATCTATCTGTGCCCACCAGAAGAATCCTTCACACAATGGCTACTCCACAAGCTACACCTGCAACAGGGGTAAATAAACCCTGAGTACACAATGTACTCATAAGACTTATCCAACTAATGGGAATAATTTCCTAACTCCAAGGGATATGATAGGCTTTATGGTTTGCTGGGTTTCCTTTTTGTGAAAAGCAATACTAATAGTGAATCCTTATGTATGTTTATTATTAGCAGCCATGATTAGTTCATTATCTAACCATTCTATGTAAGCACCTATTCTACTTTCAAGCAAAAGTTAAGTAAACAGTTCCATTTCACCACCTTTCCTCTTTCAGTTCTTACTACGGTACTAGACTGTAGACAAGCCATACCAGATCATCCGACGATTCACGAATCAATGTGCCCAGCTGGATACCCTGAAACACATGCCCCGCTTGTACCCTAGGCTTAAGCAAGACCAACCCACCACTCTCCTATCACAAGGTCTAGGTCCCCGTCCAAACTTGGACTCCAAGCCCTTGCTCCTGAGTCCTGGACTTAGTGCCATGCTTAGACCTCCACCATCCCCACCTCCAATCAGTTGGTCTAGAAAGAGCCGAAACCCACGACAAGAGAGCAACAAGCCTTCCCTACGCCCATATATAAGTATGTGTTTGGGAAAATAAGTCTATGACTTGCCTAGAACCCAATGCAATGGCTGGTCCTTAACCGACACAGACAGAGAAATAGTGTAACCAATCTATGCCTCATTGGCCACAGGACACAATCTCTTACACTCACCAATACTCAAACCATATCCCTACCCGGTCTCCATTTTCCTTTCACCATTTTTATCATGATTGATAATAATACTCACCTATTGTGAGTAACGACAGGTTACTCATGCTATCGAAATCCTGAGCATAGCAGCTACTCGACCTAAGCTAGTAGGACTCATAGGTAGGTATATTTATGCATGTAGTTTTCATAAAACGCCTGTAATGTAAATGTACATCATATATATAGATATATATACATATATCATTCAAAATAAGGGTTATGCACCGGGGCTTGCCTTGGGCAGGCGGGGTGTCAACAAAGTCAACAACTGATGGCTCTGAGGCTCCCTCATGTACGAGAATCTCCTCCCCGTACTCCTCGTACTCTTGCTCACCCGCAGGCATGAACTCTACCAACTCATTATCTACATGCATGAAATAATGATGCGACACTTAGTAATACAGCAACATGAACTCTTAAAATAAGAATACATCTATCAAGCTACTAAGCTAGCTCTACCGACTAAGACGCTAAGTTACCTATTATTACCACTAAACAAGTATGAAATATTGCATGTATTATCTTAGCAACTAAAGGCATCCCTATTCTTAACATCGATTTACTATATATATGATAAAACAAGGAGTACTAGCTACCATATTTATCAACCTATTCTAATGCTACAAAAATTACAGTGAGCACATAATAATCTAATGAACCTACTATAAAAATTTCATTACTAAAGTTATCACAGATTTGCCACAAAAATTCCTACAAGATTTATCCTAATAATATTAACCATTTTCAATTGATTTAATGGACCTCAGCATCACCATAGATATGTATAAACAAATCACACTATCAAATAGGTCATGAATTTAGGGACCTAACAAAATTGGTCTCACAATTTTTGGGCACCTAGAAGAATTGATATTAATTATCAAAGTTCTGCTCAGATTAGAAAAATACAAAAGTATTGCTATTTCTTACGAAAAAGGAAAGGGCAAACTGGCCTAGCGCAACCCAACACTACGCGGCCCACGCACGCAAGACAGCCCACGTGGGGGAAGCCGCACGAGCGCTGGCAAGCTTATAAAAACGCCCTTGAGCTACCCGATAATAGCACGAACACTAAACGCACTATTCCTTCAGTCAACGACTACGTAAAACGGCCCTTGCAAAAATCTGTGTTCACATCGGGGGGGGGTCCCTGACCTAGCCGTTCATGATGGCATAGAAGCCGATGGAACCAACAACCCCTGTTGGGCAACTGGGACCCTCCTAGCCTAGCTAAGGAGTTGATACTTGCCTAGGCACGAACGCAAAATGTTGGGTGATGAAAACATGAGCCAGGACATCGTAGTAAAGCCTAACCACGGTGATGAAGCTCCTATAGCAAATTGGTGACATTATGGTGAGCCCCAATGATGCCGGAGTTGTAGGGGTAGCGTGTGAGCTCAAGGAACTCACCACAGACCCAACTGAGGTGGCGGTTTGGCTAGAGGCAGCCCAAGCCAAGCTGGCCACGTGCGCACGGACGGTGTGGTGGTGCACTATGGCGGTAAGACCATGTCAGGGGCATCTAGGAGGTGGTAGCAACTCGACAAAGGTGCACCGAGTGATGGGTAGGTGGAGGCGAGGCTGGCAGTGCAACAGATTGAGCGCAAGCGGCTCTAGAGGGGGGTTTTGCCGCCGACGCATGCCGAAACGGTCTTATCGACCCAACGGAAAGAAAACTCTAAAGTAGAGCATGGCATGGCCTGGATCAATGCGAGATGGGGTCTAGTGGCTGGCTAACTTCATAGCGAAGCCATGAGCAAGGTTAATTGGACCGAGGTGACTCCACCATGCTGAATTGAAGGTGTGGGTCTGGCGACCATGGCGACAGAGGAAACAGGGGAAAGAGCAAGCATGGTTTGGCTCATCGTTGCCATGGCAGGATGTGGCTAGTAACTCATACTTCAAGCACGCACGTGCTATAGGCCATTGGGGGATCAGTGAAACACGCTCTGGAGTGATTGGCCGCATTGCCATAAATAACAAGCCAACGATGGCTCGGCCATGTGCGCTGTAGTGGCTAGCACTAGACTAGGGGAAGGAAGTAGTGGAGCATCGTAGCGAGCGCGGATGTGATGGCAATGGGCAGGCGGGGCAAGCCCACGCACATGTAGATGTGAAAGGTCAGCAGCAGCAGTGGCTATGCAACAGCAGCGGTCAGAGCACAGCGTGACCGTGGATGTAGCACAACACGACGACAAGCAGCTATGGCACCACGCGGCAGCAGCCAGGATCGGCAAAGCCACAGGCCAACCGTGGCTAGGCCAAAGATGGCCCTGACACCAACAACATGACTAGGCGCTTGTGGCACGACTAGGATGACCACGACGAGCACGGGCACAAGGTGACCACGCACCTAGAGACCAGGTGCTCATGGCATGACCAGAAGCTTGTTGAGACTTGCAATGTAGGCTTAACTTGTGATATAATTGATGAATCATTATCTATGCCTATCATTGTTGCTCCCACTAACCCTTCTTGTAGTACTTCTACTTCCACCTCATCTAGTAGTGATGGTCTCACTTGTGATGCCTCACTAATGGTTGAGAACGAGAACCTTAAGAAGGAGGTCAATAAGCTCACTCACACCTTGGCTAAGGCCTATGGTGGTGAGGACCGCTTGTTTATGTGCTTAGGTAGCCAAAGAGTATCTCTCTATAAAGAGGGATTGGGCTATACCCCCAAGAAAGGCAATGTGGCCTTTGCTTCTCACAAGACTAGTTTTATGAAGAACAATGGTCGGTTTTGCATTAGTTGAAAGCAAGTTAGTCATAAAGAGCATGAGTGCAAGAACAAGAGCAAAAATGCTAATATATCCTCAATTAAGATTAATTCTTTCTATGTGCTTACTAAGGGTACAAATGATGTGAATGCTAAGTTCATTGATAAACCATGGATGGGCTCAAAGAAGAAAGGTCATTTGGGTACCAAAGAGCTTAGTAACTAACCTTCAAGGACCCAAGCAAGTTTGGGTACCTAAAAGGAATTGATCTTCTTTTGTAGGTCAATTACAAAGCCGAAGGAAGGCATTGTGTTCTTGATAGTGGGTGCACTCAACACATGACCAGTGATGCAAGAATGTTCAACTCAATCAATACCAATGGCAATGATGGTTATGATAGTATCACATTTGATGATAATGGCAAAGGCAAGGTCAAGGGGCTTGGTAAGATTGCAATATCCAATGATATGAGCATTTCCAATGTGTTGCTAGTAGAGAGCTTGAATTTCAACTTGCTATCCAGTGGCTCAATTGTGTGATCTTGGATTCAAATGCATATTTGGGATAGATGATGCAGAGATCATAAGTGTAGATGGCTCTAACTTGATCTTCAAAGGCTTTAGATATGAGAATCTATACTTGGTTGATTTCAATGCTAGTGAAGCTAAATTATCCACATGTTTGTTCACTAAGTCTAGCATGGGTTGGTTATGGCATAGAAGGCTTGGTCATGTTGGAATGAAACAATTAAATAGATTGGTTAAGCAATGACTTGGTTAGAGGCTTAAAAGATGTTGTGTTTGAGAAGGATAAACTTTATAGCTCTTGTCAAGCCGGTAAACAAGTTGGAAACACCCATCCTAAGAAAAGCATGATGAGCACTAGTAAAGCATTTGAGTTATTGCACATGGATTTGTTTGAGCCAACTCATACACTAGCATTGGTGGTAACAAATATGGCTTTGTGATAGTGGATGATTATACTAGATACACATGGATATTCTTTCTAGTGGATAAAAGTGATGTGTTTGTAATATTCAAATCATTTGTCAAGGGCATTCACAATGAGTTTGAAACAACCATCAAGAGAGTTAGAAGTGACAATGGTAGTAAGTTCAAGAACACTAGAATTGATGAGTTATGTGATGAATTTGGAATTAGACATCAATTTTCGGCCAAGTATACTCCACAATCAAATGGCCTTATTGAGAGGAAGAATAGAACACTTATTTATATGGCAAGGTCTATGCTTAGTGAGTATAATGTGAGTCAATCTTTTTGGGCCAAAGCTATCAACACGGCTTGCTATTGTAGCAACCGCCTCTATTGTCACCCATTGAAAGAGAAGACACCATATGAGCTCTTGAATGGTAGAAAGCCCAACATTGCATATTTTTTGGTCTTTGGTTGTAAGTGCTATATCTTGAAGAAAGGCACTAGATTAGGTAAGTTTGACAAGAAATGTGATGAAGGATTCCTACTTGGTTACTCTACTACAAGCAAAGCATATAGAGTTTGGAATTTGGATAGTGGTACTCTTGAGGAAGTTCATGATGTTGAATTTGATGAAACCAAGGGTTCACAAGAAGAGAATGAGAACTTGAAAGATGTTAGAGGCATTCAACTTTCAAATGCCATGAAGAACATGGATGTTGGTGAATTGAGGCCTAAGCAAGTGAATGATGATGAAGATGATCAAGTGCAAGTGCTCTCTAACTCAAATGTGTAAGATGATACAAATCAAGCTAGTACAAGTGGATCTTATGACAATGAACAAGATCAAGTGGCTAGTACATCATCTCAACCCAACGATCAAGCAAGTGCAAGCAATCAAGTTCCAATGCTCCTAGCCAACAAATATTGCAAGGGATCAGTCCATTGGATACTATAATTGGTGATATTTCTAGAGGTGTACAAACTAGATCAAGATTGGCTTCGTTTTGTGAACATTTCTCATTTGTGTCATCCATTGAACTAAAGAAGTTATGATAGTATCACATTTGGTGATAATGGCAAAGTCAAGGTCAAGAGGATGGGTAAGATTGCAATATCCTATGAGCATTTCCAATGTGTTGCTAGTAGAGAGCTTAAACTTCAACTTGCTATCCATGGCTCAATTGTGTGATCTTGGATTCAAATGCATATTTGGGGTAGATGATGTAGAGATCATAAATGTAGATGGCTCTAATTTGATCTTCAAAGGCTTTAGATATGAGAATCTATACTTGGTTGATTTCAATGCTAGTGAAGCTAAATTATCTATATGTTTGTTCACTAAGTCTAGCATGGGTTGGTTATGGCATAGAAGGCTTGGTCATGTTGGAATGAAACAATTGAATAGATTGGTTAAGCATGACTTGGTTAGAGGCTTGAAAGATGTTGTGTTTGAAAAGGATAAGCTTTGTAGCTCTTGTCAAGCCGCAAATAAGTTGGAAACACCCATCCAAAGAAAAGCATGATGAGCACTAGTAAAGCATTTGAGTTATTGCACATGGATTTATTTAGGCCAACACAATACACTAGCATTAGTGGTAACAAATATGGCTTTGTGATAGTGGATGATTACACTAGATACACTTGGGTATTCTTTCTAGTGGATAAAAGTAATGTGTTTGCAACATTCAAATCATTTGTTAAGGGCATTCATAATGAGTTTGAAACAACCATCAAGAGAGTTAGAAGTGACAATGATAGTGAGTTCAAAAACACTAGAATTGATGAGTTATGTGATGAATTTGAAAATAGACATCAATTCTTGGCCAAGTACACTCCACAATCAAATAGCCTTGTTGAGAGGAAGAATAGAACACTTATTGATATGGCAAGGTCTATGCTTAGTAAGTACAATGTGAGTCAATCCTTTTGGGCCAAAGCTATCAACATAGCTTGCTATTGTAGCAACCATCTCTATTGTCACCCATTGAAAGAGAAGACACCATATGAGCTCTTGAATGGTAGAAAGCCCAACATTGCATATTTTCGGGTTTTTGGTTGCAAATGCTATGTCTTGAAAAAATGCACTAAATTGGGCAAATTTGACAAGAAATATGATGAAGGATTCCTACTTGGATACTCAACCACTAGCAAAGTATATAGAGTTTGGAATTTGAAAAGTGGTACTCTTGAGGAAGTTCATGATGTTGAATTTGATGAAACCAAGGGTTCACAAGAAGAGAATGAGAACTTGGAAGATGTTGGAGGCATTTAACTTTCAAATGCCATGAAGAACATGGATGTTGGTGAATTAAGGCCTAGGCAAGTGAATGATGATGAAGATGATCAAGTACAAGGGCTCTCGAACTCAAATGTGGCAAGATGATACAAATCAAGTTAGTACAAGTGGCTCTCATGATAATGAACAAGATCAAGTGGCTAGTACATCATCTCAACCCAATGATCAAGTAAATACAAGCAATCAAGTTCCAATGCTCCAACCAATCAATATTACAAGGGATCATCCATTGGACACTATCATTGGTGATATTTTAAGAGGTGTGCAAACTAGATCAAGATTTGCTTTATTTTGTGAGCATTTCTCATTTGTATCATCCATTGAACCAAAGAAGATAGATGAAGCATTGAAGGATGTTGATTGGGTGAATGCTATGCATGAAGAATTGAATAACTTCACAAGAAATCAAGTATGAGAATTAGTAGAGAGACCAAAGGGACATAATGTGATTGGAACCAAATGGGTCTTTAGAAACAAGCAAGATCAAGATAGGGATAGTAGTAAGAAACAAAGCAAGATTGGTACCACAAGGATATACATAAGTTGAAGGTCTTAACTTTGAAGAAACATATGTCCCGGTTGCTAGATTAGAAGCAATTAGAATCTTGCTAGCCTATACTTGCGCTCACAACATCAAACTCTATCAAATGGATGTTAAGAGTGCATTTCTCAATGGTTACATCAATGAAGAAGTATATATTGAGCAACCTCCTAGGTTTTAAAGATGACAAAAAGCCAGACCATGTATACAGTTGAAGAAGGCCTGGTATGGCTTAAAGCAAGCACCTAAAGCATGATATGAGAGATTAAGAGACTTTCTACTCTCTAAAGGGTTTATGATGGGCAAGGTTGACACCACTCTTTTCATCAAGAAGATTGGCAAAGGCTTATTTGTGTTGCAAATCTATGTTGATGACATCATATTTGGATCAACCAATCAAGACTTTTGTGAAGAATTTAGAAGGATTATGGCTAATAAGTTTGAGATGTCCTATGATTGGAGAGCTAAGTTACTTCCTTGGTCTTTAAATCAAGCAATTGAAGAATGGTACATTTGTGAGTCAAGGCAAGTATATCAAGGACATGATCAAGAAGTTTGACATGAGTGATAGCAAAGCTATTAGTACACCAATGGGAACAAATGCCAACTTAGATAGTGATGCAAGTGGTAATATGGTGGATCAAAAATTGTATTGATCTATGATTGAAAGCCTACTCTATGTAACCGCATCAAGGCCGGATGTCATGTTTAGTGTATGCATGTGTACAAGATTTAAAGCCTCATCAAGAGAAAGTCATTTGAAGGCTATAAAGAGAATATTGAGGTACTTGAAGCATATACAAAATGTTGGTTTGTGGTATCCCAAAGGAGCAAAGTTTGAGCTAGTTGGTTACTCTGACTCGGATTATGCGGGATGCAAGGTTGAAAGGAAGAGCACCTCAGACACATGTTAATTGTTGGGAAGATCACTTGTTTCATGGTCATCAAAGAAGCAAAATAGTGTTGCATTATCAACAGTTGAAGCCAAATACATATCCACCGGTAGTTGTTGTGCACAAATACTTTGGATGAAGGCCGCTTTGAGTGACTTTGGAATCAAGTTCAAGAAAGTGTTATTGCTATGTGACAATGAGAGTGCAATCAAGTTGACCAACAATCCAGTTCAACATGCAAGAATAAAGCACATTGATGTCCGCCACCATTTCATAAGAGATCACCAATAAAAAGGAGACATTTACATTGAGAGTGTAGGTACCGAAGATCAACTTGCCGATATATTCACTAAGCCATTGGATGAGAAAAGCTTTTACAAGCTAAGGAATGAGTTGAACATATTGAATTTCTCAAATATGTGTTGATGAACCCCCCCACTTATATGACATGCCTCTCCTTCGAGCAATCCAAGGTAAAAGTTGATTAGCATGGCATACATCCTTACTAAGGATATGTCTAGTGCATCTAGACATTTTTCACATTTAATAGGCTCATTCATAAAAATCAAATAAATTAGATGATTATATGGTACCACTATTGCTTCTATGCTTATTTTGATCTAGTGGTAGCATATGATATGTTTGTGGGCTTGTAAACCTAGTGTTTAATCTAGAAAATGAGCTCTAAGTGTTTAACTCAACATGGTACAAGATAACCCTTATTTCAAGGTGTGAAGAAGCTTGTCCTTTGATCCAAACCAAGTTAAATATCTTTGGCAAATGATCTAGATTGGATCAAATTTAGAAAATTGATTCTCACCCCATTGATTGATATTGATAAATCTCAACCTATCCACATTTTGAACCTTTGTGGTTATTGATGACAAAGGGGAGAAAACAAAGATATTAGTGATATTAGTATGATGGGGAGAAAAACAAAGATATTAGTGTACTAAGATAATGAAAAGACACCAAAGGGGGATTATTTGACATAGGGGGAGAGATATGACAAAGGAAATGAATCAATTAAAATTTTGAGCACACAAGTAGGGGGAAGCAAGCTCATGAACTTATATGGTGCATTTGAATGTGTATTTCATATGTTTGCTTGCATGGCACAAGTTTTAAATTTTAATATCCATGCTTTTGTGGTGTATGTTAGTTGTAGGGTTGAATGATGAAATGAAAATCTAGCATGCATAGGTTATCTAGTGATTTTATTTCCAAGTGGTATCGAGCTAACTATGGTGCTAAGGATGGTATAATGGTGCACTCTGATTGGTATCATGCTTCAAAGGTCCATCTTTTATGCCTTAGCATCATTTGGTAGACATTGTCTCCTATATTTCCTATCTAAGCATATGTGCAAGCTTCAATCCAAACTCTTAGCACATATATAGGGGGAGCAATTGCTACCATATGGAGTTTATGAAACTTGTCCATATCCTTTTACACATAGTAAATATACTTGAACAAGCAACATGGATTCAATTGAATTTCAATTCATATCTTTGTGAAAAGGTTGTCATCAATTACCAAAAAGGGGGAAGATTGAAAGCACTAGTTTGGTTTTGGTGAATTGATGAAACCCTAAGTGCTAACCTAGTTTATCAAGTGATCATGAGATAGGTAGCACATTCTAAGTGGTGAAGCAAATGAAGATCATGACATGATGATGGCGATGCCATGGTGATGATCAAGTGCTTGGACTTGAAAAGAAGAAAGAGAAAAACAAAAGGCTCAAGGCAAAGGTATAAGTGGTAGGAGCCATTTTTGTTTTAATGATCGAGACACTTAGTGAGTAGTGATCACATTTAGAATCAATAGCCATACTATTAAGAGGGGTGAAACTCATATCGAAATGCGGTTATCAAAGTGCCACTAGATGCTCTAACTCATTGCATATGCATTTAGGATCTAGTGGAGTGCTAACACCCTTGAAAATGTTTGTGAAAATATGCTAACACACATTTGCACAAGGCGATACACTTGGTGGTTGGCACTTTTGAGTAAGGGTAAGAAACTTCACCGGTGGAGTGTCTGTCCGTAGAGTGCGGACAGTTCGACGGTGCCACCGGCGCCCTATACAGAAAATACAGGATTTCACAGAGTGATCGGACGCTGGATGAGTGCGTTCGGTCCTACTGACGTGGCAGTCAAAGTTCAGCTAGGCGGTGATTACTCGATGACTACACACGCCTAGTCGTTGGGCGAAGCCCGTCACTGCGACTAGGGGCATAGTTGCGCATTGTGGCGCTAGGCGGTGCTAGGTGGCGCTAGGTGGCGCGGAGGCGCGCTAGGTGGGCGCGGACGTGGCGCGTAGGCGCGTGAGCTTGAGGGCGGCTCCGATTTGGCACCAAATCGAAAGCGCGGGAGGAATTCCCGTGCGGCCATGAGACCTAGGCATGGGAGGCTAATGGAGCGCGGCGCCATTCGCTCCTCCCCTGCTCCCCGCCGGACCTACTCCTCCCACCAGGTGAGGTCCATCCCGTTGGACGACCTCCTCCCTACTGGTCCTGCTCCTCCTCTGCTCCTCTCTTGCTCCTCCTCTGCTCCTCCCCTGCTCCTCCTGCTGGTCCTGCTCCTCCTCTGCTCCTCCCCTGCTCCTCCCGCTGGTCCTGCTCCTCCTCTGCTCCTCCCCTGCTCGTCCAAGCTCGTCCCCGACTCACGTGCCGCCGGTCTTGCTCGTCGTCTACTCACCGCCGCCGTCCTGCTCATCCTCGACTGGAACCCCTCCCCACCGGCCACCCCAAGTCCCCAAGGTGAGCTCCCTTCCCTCCCATGCTGGCAGCTCCTCCCCTGCTCATCTCCCATGTTCCATTTCTGTCACCAATCTTCACCTTCATGATTGTGGGTCTAAACCAATGTGTCTGAGTTGCATTGTTGAACTATTGTGTATCATGTATATGCACATGCAGTTCTGCAAGATCTATATGCTTGGGTACAAAATGTGGTAAATTTACCTTAGGTACTACAATAAGAAATCAAAATGATTTTGTGAAAATCATGAGTATGACATAAGAAATATTATCACATTTCTAGGAAATTAGGATCCAGCTAGTGGATCTATGTATATGTCATGAATGGATATGATTTACCCGTGCATTGTTGTCATTTTACTTATAACAAGTATATATTTGTTGCTGCCATAAAAATAAAGTTGGATTCTGAGAAGTATGACTGAACTCTTGAATTTGTTACTTATAACAAGTATGACTGAATTCTTGAATTTGAATGTAGGATGTCGACATAACAAGGTGTTTCTGCACCAGATGCAACAGGAACTGAGGCAACTAATCTCCTAAAAAGGAACTCAGATGATGTTGGATGGGAATATGGTGTTCTTATTGATGCTAGCAACAAGGACAAGGTGAAGTGCAAGCTCTATGACAAGGAGATGAGAGAAGGGATTCATAGGTTGAAGGAGCATTTGGCTCATGAAGGAAAGAATGTGAAGAAATGCACAACAAGAACACCATAGGCTATGGAGGCTAAAGACAAGTGCAAGAAGGCACTAGCTGATGCAAAAAGGAAGAGGGAGGAGAAGACTGTTCGTGAGCTAGAAATTAGAGAGGAAGTTCATGTATCTAGGGTTGAAACAGATTCAGATGAAGTCACCTGTGTTGGAAGTTTAGAGCCCCACAAATTAGGACCCATTAACAAATGGACACGTGCTATTGATCCTAAAGCTACCAAGCCTGATTCTTTGAAGCAACAACAGCTGAACAAGGAACTTTGGAAAGAAAGAACCAATGAGGTGCATAAGTACATTGCAAGATGGGCCTATACACATGGTAAATTGCTAGTATACTATGCTGTTTTTACATTTCAAAGTTCATTAGATGTTGTTTTCCTATACTAAACACTAATTATGCTTCTTTCAATGTTGTGTTGGCAGGAATTGCTTTCAATGCATGTGATAATGATGAGTTCAAGCAAATGTGCGAAGCAATTGGATAGTTTGGTCCAGGACTTGTACCTCCAACTCAGGATGCACTACGAGGGAAGTTGCTGGAAGAAGAATATGAAAGAACCAAGAGTTTGCTGCAGGAGCATGAAGCCAAGAAGATGAAAAATGGATGTTCTATTATGACTGATGCTTGGTCAGATAGGAAGAGGAGAAGCATAATGAATCTATGCACCAATTGTGCTAATGGAACCTCCTTCATCAGCTCTAAGGAGATGTCACATGTCTCACATACCAGTGAGGTCATCTTTGATCTTGTGGACAAAGCAATTGAAGAGATTAGTCTAGACAATGTGGTGCAAGTAGTGACTGACAATGCCTCTAACAACAAGGGAGCAAAGAGGCTATTAGAAGAGAAGAGACCACACATATTTTGGACTTCTTGTGCAGCTCACACAATCAACCTTATGCTCCAAGGAATTAGCAACATGACTCAGTTCAAGAAAGTGGTTGACCAAGCAAAGGCATTTACAATATTTGTCTATGGCCACACAAGGACATTGGAGTGCTTGAGATACTTCACAAAGGGGAAAGAGGTAGTGAGGCCAGGAGTGACTAGGTTTGCTTCAAACTTTCTCACTTTGAGTAGCATGCAAGAGAAGGACTAGTTGTAACACCCTGGTGTTACGATCCTTTTTAGCGCTATGATTTAGGCCTCAGTTAAATTTCAAGAAACAAGTTTCTCAGATTTTCAAGATTTTAATATTGAGCTGAGGTTTAAAATGCCATGTTTAACTAATGAATAGTGAGCAAAGCTCCAACTCATGAATTCACACGTCTCCCTACCACTGCTGTCTCGGTCTATGCTCGCTTGTCTGGGCTGTCTCTGTGCCGAGCCAAGCACCCGATGGACAGCGCCCTAGTCACTTTGGCTTACTCACCGCTGCCCTCTTAACCTTGCCACCGACGCGACCGCATCCTATCGCAAGTAAATGCGTGCCGCCATGCTTGTCCCGCTAGAGCCATCGGAGGGCACTACTCGGGTTGACCACTCCATTTCTATGTGCATTGCGCCAAGCCCTGCCTGCCTCTATTGTTGGATACATGGCCACTGTTTCTTTGCCATAGTCCATGTTCTGCCAAGGCTGAGCCGTCTCATCGCTGCCCCCATGGCCGGTTCCCTTTGGGCCTCACCGTGCAGATGCTCTGGCTTAACAAGCATAGTTGGCCATAGTTGGCCGAGCCCCGTAAGGCTACCGTCGCAGCTTCTCATGCCCTCGCGGTCCGCTGTGAGTTTCGCTTTCCCGAGCTCGCAGGCGCCACCGAGTCCTTGGCCGCGCTGCTGTCTTGTGCCTGCGCCACCTTGGCTGCGTTTTCCTCCACCGCAGCTGAGCAGATGTGTCCCAGCTTCGCATGACGAGCCGCCTCACCAGCATCCGAGCCACCGTGAGGTACTGGCGCCCCTCCCCTCCTTCTTCGCGAGCGCACGCAAGGACCACAGCGCTGCCCTCTCTGCTCCTCTTGCACCCCACTGCTGGCCGAACATGTGCGCCCGTCATTCGCCTCCTGTCACCGAGCCACAGCGCCTTGCTCCACCTACGCCGCGCGCCTCCTTTCCACCTCACGCGAGAAACCGCCACGAGCACTTTCTGTTCCACCTGTCGTCGTTTCCACTCGCCTCTGCGTGCCTTCCTTGCCGAGTCTGCCATGGCTAGAGCCTCGCCATGCTCTCCCATCGGCGTAGCCCTGGCCATGGTCACCGATGTCTCGGCCCTTTCCTGCGCGCGGACCCTAGCGTCCGCTCCCTTGCTCCGACAAGCCACCAGCAACTGCCGCCTGGCTACCGAACCGCAGCAACCAAAGCGTCCTTGCTGCCTGCCTGCGCCCGGCGTGCCACGCCATTGTGGGCGCTCCGTGGATGGCCGCAACACGCCACGGCCATGACCGCACGCCATTATTGGGTGTGTCTTGCTGAGCCCCTGGTGCGCCTTGGCTACCAACATCGAGCGCACCATGTCCCGCATCGCCGCAGCACCCTGCGCTGGAGCCAGCCATCTCGGCGTCGCCATGGCATCCTCCCCTGCCGGACCTGGTCATCGGTGAGGCTTCTACGCTGTTCCTCTGCTCCTCTATTCGCTGAAGAAGGGAGAGGGATAAGAAGTGAAGTAGAAAAGTCTGTATAGGGATTTTAGTGCTAAGAACGTGACTCACGTAAACAGTAGAACACTAAATTGATAGAAACGTAGGGCCCTTTTTGCATAAAGCACTTGACAGGTTTAGGGCATGCCACGCGTTGGGCCGGTCGGTCGCCGCTGACCACGCCCCGCCTAGGCCTTTGGCCAGGCTGCTCGCGCAGGCCGGTCTCCCTGCTGGGCCGTATGTCGCTCCCGTGCCTGGGGCCGGTCTGAGCTGCCACCTGGGCCTCGGGCCTGCTGGTATTGCTGGCCTCTTTGTTTCTTTTCTTAAGCAGTTTCTAAATTCGCTTATAAGGCAAAACTGAAAAATCAAAATAAATCTGTGTAGTGATCCAAAAATTATGAAACTAATTTTATTAGGTTTATAAAATCAGTACCTACCTATTAGTGTAATTCATTCACATAGTTTGATGATATTTTTAGGATCTATATAATTAAAATGGGATACTTAATATTGTAAAATATAAGCTTATAGGGATTGTTGTGGTCAATTGGCAATAGTATTGGATCTGAAATCTTTACAGTAGGTTCCTAGCAATATTAGCTGCTCACCATAATTTATAGCTCTAGAATAATTAGTTGCTAGATAAATAATAATGTCCTCTTGCGAATAAAGAAACACCTTGGTTTATATAACTAAAAACAGTGTTGGGAAATAACGTCTTATTCGATAACATGGGTATGTAGCCTAAGTACGGTCGTCGTTAGATCTAGCTCGTTAACTTGAGCGGCGTAAAGCGTATTTATACGAGTCACGATTTCAGTTGATTAATTACATCTTTGCATTTCATCGCATGCATAGCATATAGGTATGATGATGGATCACGGAGTCATCGAGAGTTGCTGGAGAAATGGTGCTTTTGGAGACCATGTCGCCATGATGGAAAGCTAATTTCTAATTATATTTTACCCAGGCAAGCCCCGGTGCATAACCCCTACTTTTCTGTAGTTTAAATTATATTGTGCATTAAGTTTCAAGGAGTTGAATGCAACCCACTTGCATATATATATATATTTATATATCTTTATCCTATGAGTCTTACTAGTATGACAGGATCGTGTAGAATGCTATGCTACAGGACTCCGATAGAAGTCGAGTGATTGCCTGTCACTCGCAAGAGATAGGAAGTATATTACTGAATGATTATCACTTGGAAAATAATAAATGGTGGAAAGGAAAATGGTGACCGGACAGGGATATGGTTTGGGTATTGGTGAGTGTAAGGAGTTGTGTCGCCGTGGACACGGGGCATAGCTTGGTTACACTATTTTTCCCTGTCTCGTCGGTTAAGGACCAATCGTTGCATATGACTCTGGGCAGGTCATAGACTTATTATCCCAAGCACATACTTGTGTATGGGCGCTTGGAAAACTTGTTACTCTCTTGTCATGGATCTGGCTCTTTCCGGACTGACTGTCAGGGTTTGTTTTGGTGGAGGAGGTCCTTGCACCGTACTGAGTCTGGGACTCAGGGACGGGGGCTTGGAGTCCCAATTTGGATGGGGACTTGGACACCTGGGATAGGAGAGTGATGGGTTGGTCCTGCTTGTGCCTAGGGTACAAGCGGGGCATGTGTTTTCGGGGTACCCAGCTGGGGGCATTGATTCGCGAATCGCCAGGAAATTCGGTACGGCTTGTCTATGGTTTAGCATTGTAGTAAGAACTAAAGATGAAAGATGGACAAAAGGAAATCTGATTGCTTACCACTTGCTTGAAAGTAGCACAGGTGCTTACATAGAATGGTTAGCTAATGAACCAATGTGGCTATTACTAAAAATCAAATATAAGGACGCACGCTTAGTAATGCTTTCTGCAAATGCAACCCACAAGCCAGATAACCTTGCGTATCCTTGGAGTCTTTTCTTTTCTCCTATCGAGTAAGTCTTGCTGAGTACAATTGAGTACTTAGGGTTTTATTCCCCCTGTTGCAGGTGACAGGTGGATGCTAGAGCTGACTTTTGTGTGTGGATTCCTCCTGGTGGGCTCATAGAAGATTTCCTTTACGCTGTGATCGTAGTTTTTATTTATAACTCTCACCAAATGCTTTTAGAAATGGAAGTTTAATAATCTGTTGTCATAGTCTATAGGTCAATACTTCCTCATGTCATGTTTAGATATTTATTTCTGCTGTAACTCTATCCACATGTTTCTATTCTGCTGTTCAAGTAAATTGTTTATAACTCTAATAATATGATTTCATTCCACTGTCATATTAATAAATATTATACTCTGATGTTGTATTAAAAGTGATGTAAGAAATGGTTATGAATGATGTAAGCTTTATTCTCTCATTTGTGATCCTGATGGCAAAAATGTGGATTTTCGGGTTCTCCCCTAGGGTGTGCCCGACGGAATCGAGTAATTTAGTGTTCTCCCTCGAGTGCTTAGTGTCTAATGGAAGACAAGCACTCCTATGAGGCATTAAATTAGGCGGTTCTGCCATAGGTGGTATCAGAGCATAAATGAGAAAATAAAGCTTCGAAAACCTTTTCTAAACTAAAATTTGGTAGTCCATTGTTGCAAAAAGTTAGGACGTTTATATGCGAAGTTATATAAGTAGCCCTATTACTATGGTTATGTACCTAGGATTAGATGGCACTCTGCTGACTCAGGTAGACTTAATCAAGTTTCTGCAGGTACACTGACTCGAGCATAGTCCGATAGTATCGGCTAGTTACAGGGAGAGAATGAGGTGCCAAAACTCTGAGAACAGTTGCCCTATATGTTGGCAACAGTGAAAGGACGTATAGGACGTGCATTCATGCATATCCTGTTTTGTGCATTATAGCGCCGTATTGCTTGCAGATACGCTATCCATAGGTGTCACGCATGTCGTATTGTGCACGTCTGACTTGTTCCTGTCCGATAGTTAGGTCTGCACTATGGCTTCGTGTTTCACGTTCGCCCGTGGTTCACGCCGGTCGTGACCCACGTCTCCCCATACCCCCTTTATGCGCTCTTGTTAGACCCTTGCCCTATAGTCGTACTAGTCAGTAATGGCATCGCACGTCGCTCGCCTCGAACACGCGGAATTTGGTTGATTCGTCGTAGTGACCCCATGCGGGAACCCTGGTGAACCACGCCAGGACCACTGAACACTCCGCCTTTATAAGTAGAGCCTAGCTTAGCCGTTGGTACCACCACTCGGCGCACTTTAGATCGCTTAGCTTTTCCTTTGAGCTAGCTTTTCGCTCAGCCTTCCTTGCAACCACCGCCAAAGATGGCAGGAGCCTGGGTTAGTACCTACTGCCTGAACGTTGAGGGTTTTCCCATAATCCTACATGCCACCCTACAAAAGCTCAGAGTCAATGATTGCCCTGAGTATGAGGGCCGTGAGTATGAGGAGCATGGCACTGAGCGGTGTGAGGTTACCGTCTACATTGGGAAGAGTGAAGAGTTCCCCGACCTCACCGAAGCCTAGAATGTGACCGCAACTGGGTTTTGCTTCATCGACACCTACCAGGTTGTGGCCCGCAAAACCTTGCGGTACCTCTACTAGATCTATGAAGAGCCCATTGCCCGTACCCCCATGCGGTTCTTTCCTCCTTTGGACAAGAATCGGCGGGCATGGAGGGCTCGCATGAAGGCTTTGCAAGGATGAGATGTGCAAGAGGACAGTCCCGCCATGGTGCACTTGACCACGTACCTGCTCGCTCTGGATGAGCAGTATGACCGTCAAGCCTTGGAGCTGAGGGCGTGCCTTCAGCGTGCCGAGGAAGCTGAGGTCTTCAACCGGATGCTCCAGGTGTAGCTCACCGACATGCATGCCAGCGCTGCAGCTGTTGAGAGCTGAGAGGCTGCCATGGAGGAAACTCTAAAGGAGGCCAAAGATCGGCATGTCCATCAGCTGTGGGTGGCCTATCTTGTCACCAGGGCCGAACGGAGGACGTTGGCTGCTGGAAGGCAGGATGCCCCGATCTTGGAAGGGATCCCTATCCACCCGCCTGAAAAGAAGAACAAGTGTTGCAGCACCACCCACACCTCCACCCTCGGAAGTGTCAGAAGAAGAACCCTTGGTTCCTCTCACTCAGCCATTGCCACAAGAGGATGTAGATTAGTTGCCTTGGGATGCTGTATCCATAGTAGTAGTGCTTGTTGTCGCTGTCCCCCCATATGGTACTCTTGCTGTTGTTGTCATCCGTAGTTGTTGAGATCGTTCGACCATAGGTGAATGCTATGCCGTGAATGTGAGCCTGAATGCCTGTACGTTGTACCCGTATAAGACCGTTGGAACATGCATTTTATTTATTCGCTGTGTTTATTATGTTCATCTACCTTAAGTTTATTAGGTGTGCTTAAGAGTTTCATGGGTGATATCAAGTGGGTTATAAGAGAAGTTGCCATTCAGATACCAGTAGATCAGCCGTGATTGGATAATATAGGACACTGTATCGGCTAATTGTGGATGTCCCAACAGAACACTTGAATCTTTTTAAAAACAAATCCATCGTGGGATTTGAATTCCTTGTCCCTTGTTGTGGAGGGAAACCTTTGTTGTTGAATTTTTTTCCTTGCGATACCCCCTTACTCTGTGGTCTATGACCCCACTGCCTTCAGGGCATGTAAGTTGGTAGTAATTACCTGGTTAATAGCTTACAGTGCCACGACGAAACCGAGGGCTCCCTATGGAACAGCTGCCACATGGTGATGCTGCTCGGCACGCGCTGGTATCGAGGTTGTTGACCAAGTACCTTGCCGAGTTACACCGCCGTATCATTTGTTTTAAAATTTTCTCCTTGGAAATGTTTAGGTGTTCAAACAGGAAATCCATAATGGGTCATGCAGAAGTGTTCTTTCAAGGTAAACAAGAGGTGGTTTCGGAGGAAGAAAGGATGACATGGTCTCAGTCTACTTGAAAGCCGGATGTGGTCAAGTAAAGGAAAGAAAAAGAAGAGTAGTAAGGAAAGTCTGAGTGGATGTCATGTACCAAGCCCTATGTTTAGTTGACTACGCTATGCATGCTGGGTCATTTCTCTACGTGCCCTACGAACGCTGTCGGCATCGGGTCTTTAGCTCTCCGTTTTCGCGTGGCCACAACATTGTGCCGCACTCGCCGTCCTTGTGCACTGTGCGCTTTTCCTTTTCCTGGCGTCCGGTCGGCTCGCTACCCCGCACTATCGTTCCCCATACCAGACCCCCATTTCCCCTTCCATTTCTTTCTTCTTTTGGTGACACGACCGCTCGCACGCCTGCCTCGTCGAGCAGACCTCCTCTACTCTCCTTTATTTCCCCCTCCGCCGCTTGCGCAGGAAGCACGCCATGTTTCTGACCTTATCTCCATAGCGTGCACCGTCTGTGTATCACATCCCCACCGCATCCACCTCTGGTGTATTGCTTCCCACCTCCATTCTCCACTATAAATACCCTTGGTCCTTGTTCTTCTTTTTCATCCCATTCTCTTGCATTCATAGCATAGCTACGAGATCCAGTCGACATTGTGAAGCTAGGTTCACCTGTCTAAGGTGATGGTGTGATCTAAGAAGAAGAAAGGATCCAGTTCGTCGAAGAAGTTCAAGTTCTCTTGGTTAGTTGGCCTTAGGATTCATGATGTTTTACTTCTCAATCAACTGTTTCTAGATTTGTTGGTGCTACGCCATGTTTTGGATAATAATTATCTTGTTGTTTCTCCATTGTCCTCGTCTATCTCGACTTCTGGATTAAGTCTCAGTTGTATCAAGTTGCTCCTAACTATGTATCCCTAGCTCCCCGTGTGGTTTAGTATTCGAAGTCGTGTAATATTTCGTGTAGTCCCTGATCTACGGAATGTAATCGTGTTTCCCCTTTTCTGCTTCTAGTTTCGAATCTCGGGACGAGATTCTCTTTTAGGGGGGTTGGTTGTAACACCCTGGTGTTACGATCCTTTTTAGCGCTGCGATTTAGGCCTCAGTGAAATTTCTAGAAACAAGTTTCTTGGATTTTCATGATTTTAATATTGAGCTGAGGTTTAAAATGCTATGTTTAACTAATGAATAGTGAGCAAAGCTCCAACTCACGAATTCACATGTCTCCCTACCACTGCTGTCTCGGTCTATGCTCGCTTGTCTGGGCTGTCTCTGTGCCGAGCCAAGCACCCGATGGACAGCGCCCTAGTCACTTTGGCTTACTCACCGCTGCCCTCTTAACCTTGCCACCGACGCGACCGCATCCTATCGCAAGTAAATGCGTGCTGCCATGCTTGTCCCGCTAGAGCCATCGGAGGGCACTACTCAGGTTGACCACTCCATTTCTATGTGCATCGCGCCAAGCCCTGCCTACCTCCGTTGTTGGATACATGGCCACTGTTTCTTTGCCACAGTCCATGTTCTGCCAAGGCCGAGCCATCTCATCGCTGCCCCCATGGCCGGTTCCCTTTGGGCCTCACCGTGCAGATGCTCTGGCTTAACTAGCATAGTTGGCCATAGTTGGCCGAGCCCCGTAAGGCTGCCGTCGCAACTTCTCATGCCCTCGCGGTCCGCTGTGAGTTTCGCTTTCCCGAGCTCGTAGGCGCCACCGAGTCCTTGGCCGCGCTGCTGTCTTGCGCCTGCACCACCTTGGCTGCATTTTCCTCCACCGCAGCCGAGCGGATGTGTCCCAGCTTCGCGTGATGAGCCGCCTCACCAGCATCCGAGCCACCGTGAGGTACTGGCGCCCCTCCCCTCCTTCTTCGCGAGCGCGCGCAAGGACCGCAGCGCTGCCCTCTCTGCTCCTCTTACACCCCGCTGTTGGCCGAACATGCGCGCCCGTCGTTCGCCTCCCGTCACCGAGCCACAGCGCCTTGCTCCACCTACGCCGCGCGCCTCCTTTCCACCTCGCACGAGAAACCGCCACGAGCACTTTCTGTTCCACCTGCCGTCGTTTCCACTCACTCCTCTTGTAAAATATAAGCTTATAGGGATTGTTGTGGTCAATTGGCAATAGTATTGGATCTGAAATCTTTACAGTAGGTTCCTAGCAATATTAGCTGCTCACCATAATTTGTAGCTCTAGAATAATTAGTTGCTAGATAAATAATAATGTCCTCTTGCGAATAAAGAAACACCTTGGTTTATATAACTAAAAACAGTGTTGGGAAATAACGTCTTATTCGATAACATGGGTATGTAGCCTAAGTACGGTCATCGTTAGATCTAGCTCGTTAACTTGAGCAGCGTAAAGCGTATTTATACGAGTCACGATTTCAGTTGATTAATTACATCGCATGCATAGCATATAGGTACGATGATGGATCACGGAGTCATCGGGAGTTGCTGGAGAAATGTTGCTTTTGGAGACCATGTCGCCATGATGGAAAGCTAATTTCTAATTATATTTTACCCAGGCAAGCCCCGATGCATAACCCCTACTTTTCTGTAGTTTAAATTATATTGTGCATTAAGTTTCAAGGAGTTGAATGCAACCCACTTGTATATATATATATATATATATATCTTTATCCTATGAGTCTTACTAGTATGACAGGATCGTGTAGAATGCTATGCTACAGGACTCTGATAGAAGTCGAGTGATTGCCTGTCACTCGTGAGAGATAGAAAGTATATTACTGAATGATTATCACTTGGAAAATAATAAATGGTGGAAAGGAAAATGGTGACCGGACTGGGATATGGTTTGGGTATTAGTGAGTGTAAGGAGTTGTGTTGTCGTGGACATGGGGCATAGCTTGGTTACACTATTTTTCCCTGTCTGGTCAGTTAAGGACCGATCGTTGCATATGACTCTGGGCAGGTCATAGACTTATTATCCCGAGCACATACTTGTGTATGGGTGCTTGGAAAACTTGTTGTTCTCTTGTCGTGGATCCAGCTCTTTACGGACCGACTGTCAGGGTTTGTTTTGGTGGAGGAGGTCCTTGCACCGTACTGAGTCCGAGACTCAGGGGCGGGGGCTTGGAGTCCCAGTTTGGATGGGGACCTAGACACCCAGGACAGGAGAGTGATGGGCTGGTCCTGCTTGTGCCTGGGGTACAAGCGGGGCGTGTGTTTTTGGGGTACCTAGCTAGGGGCATTGATTCGCGAATCGCCGGGAAATCCGGTATGGCTTGTTTGTGGTTTAGCATCGTAGTAAGAACTGAAGATAAAAGATGGACAAAAGGAAATCGGATTGCTTACCACTTGCTTGAAAGTAGCACAGGTGCTTACATAGAATGGTTAGCTAATGAACCAATGCGGCTATTACTAAAAATCAAATATAAGGACACATGCTTAGTAATGCTTTCTGCAAATGCAACCCACAAGCCAGATAACCTTGCGTATCCTTGGAGTCTTTTCTTTTCTCCTGTCGGGTAAGTCTTGCTGAGTACAATTGAGTACTTAGGGTTTTATTCCCCCTGTTGTCGGTGATAGGTGGATGCTAGAGCTGAGCTTTGTGTGTGGATTCCTCCTGATGGGCTCAGAGATGATTTCCTTTACGCTGCGATCGTAGTTTTTATTTATAACTCTCACCAAATGCTTTTAGAAATGGAAGTTTAATAATCTGTTGTCATAGTCTATAGGTCAATACTTCCTCATGTCATGTTTAGATATTTATTTCCGCTGTAACTCTATCCACATGTTTCTATTCCGCTGTTCAAGTAAATTGTTTATAACTCTGATAATATGATTTCATTCCGCTATCATATTAATAAATGTTATACTCTGATGTTGTATTAAAAGTGATGTAAGAAATGGTTATGAATGATGTAAGCTTTATTATCTCATTTGTGATCCTGATGGCAAAAATGTGGATTTTTGGGTTCTCCCCTACGGTGTGCCCGACGGAATCGAGTAATTTAGTGTTCTCCCTCAAGTGCTTAGTGTCTAATGGAAGACAAGCACTCCTATGAGGTATTAAATTAGGCGGTTCTGCCACACTAGTTAAGGAAGATGGTGGTTCATAGTAGGTGGGACTCATTGAAGGATGTGAAATCAAAGAAAGGAAAAGAGGCAATAGCAACTATATTGAGTCCAAGCTTTTGGAAGGATGTGAAGCTAACATTGACTGTTTTTGAGCCATTGGTCAAAGTCCTCCGTTTGGTTGATGGGGATGTGAGGCCATCCATGGGTTTCCTTTATGGAGAACTACTAAAGGCAAAGGGACAGATCAAAGAGGCCTTTGGAAATGTTGAGGCTCAGTTCAAGGATGTAATAGCTGTTATTGACAAGAAGATGAATGGAAGACTTGATTCTCCATTGCATTTGACAGCATATTTGTTGAATCCTCACTATAGCTATAGTGACCCATCAATCTTTGATCAGCCCAAAATATCAGAAGGGTTTATAGCTTGTGTTGAGAAATTTTATTATCATGATGAGGACATGCAGCATCAGGCTGCCAACATTGAACTAAAGAAGTTTCAGAATAGAGAAGGACCCTTTAGCAAGAAGCTTGCTAAGAATTTTGAAAACTTTGATTACAACCCAGGTAGAGGTACTTCCTATAAGCTTACTGGCTCATGGCTGTTTGTTGTTTGCTGTTTTCTAAACTAATAGAGGTGTTTTTTTATTTCAGCATCATGGTGGAGACTGTATGGATATGAAACACCAGCTTTACAGAAGATGGCTACAAGGATCCTATCTTTGACATCAAGCTCTTCTGGTTGTGAAAGAAATTAGAGTGGGTTTGAAGGGGTTAGTACCTATCTATTATGAATATTTCAGTTTCAGCAGCATTACAATTAAATTGTAGAACTGAGAATGCTCTTTTTAAATTATAGATACACACTAAGAAGAGGAATAGGCTTACTACAACCCGCATCAACAAGCTGGTGTATATCCAATTCAACTCCAAGCTGCTTAGTAAGAGAGAAAAGATCAAGTCAAACAAAATCACTGATGTTCTCTTGTCTAGTGATACAACTGAAGCTCAAGGTTTTCTCCAAGAGGGTGGGGATGATTGTGCATTAGCTGACTTTAGAGATGGGGAGGAAGATGAGATGGAAGGTACCGGGATACCTTGGTCTATCATTGGAGAGGCAGTGGGAGCAGATGAACAGCTTGAGCTGTGTAGAAGTACAAGAGTGAGGGAGCTCTATGAAGGAGAAGAATTTGAGTCTAAAGAAGAAGAGTATGACGATGAGGATGTGTACTATAGTGAAGAAGAAATATGATCTGGACCATCTCCATCTAGTAGTGAAGCCTTTTGTGATGCCCTGTTCTTATGAACTGCAGCTGTGTCACTTTGTGTCTGTGTGTCTTCTTTTGTGATTTGTGAGACCTGAACTAAGAACTATGTGCTTGTGCTATCCTTTATTTATAAATTGTGTTGTGCACTTGTATTACTATCCTATCCACTTGTATTGTAATTACCAGCTGCTGATATGGTGTGCTCATGGATGGGAGGCTGCTGAAATCATCCAGATAAGTCACAACTTAGTGTTTTCTATTTTTTTATGAACAGCTAGCTATCTATTGACTAATTTACTAACTACTAGCTATCAAAATGTGTTGCAGGAGCTAGGAACATGCAAGAGTAAGCTAGCTAGGAATTAGATATGTCTACTGGCCCTCTTTTTATACTTACTGTGACTCATATATAGTAGTTATATACATATATATAGTTATATACATAATATATATATAATTTATGGCTATATTGCCAAAACGCCTAGAAAAATGCCTAGGAGCGCCTAGGACCGAGTACTCTCGACTAGGCACTAGGCAATGGGTCAGCGCCTAGATTCCGCCTAGCGCCTAGCTGAACTTTGGTGGCAGTGCACAGAAAAGACAGCGTGTGACCGGACGCTGGGTGAGTTCGATCGGGCTTGATTGAAAGCGTCCAGTCGCGAGTGGAGGATTACTGGAAATGGCCGGACACTAGGGTCCTACGTCCGGTCATGATCTAACCGACGTGTCTGGTCGTACCTGGAACCTTACTAAAAGTGACCGGACGCTGGGGTCCTACGTCCGGTCGTGGCACTGTGTTGCGTCCGGTCATCACTTGACCATTGGGATGGGGTGCTCAGTATTTGAAGAGAGGGATGATGTGGCAGCCATTCGTTGATCAGACGCTAGTAGGGTGCGTCCGGTCGATCTGACCGGAACGTCCAATCACCCCGAGTTGTGCCCAGTGAAGGGATACAACGACTCTATTTTATGGGGGCTCCTATTTAAGCCCCATGTCCGGCTCAAGCTCACTCTCTTGGCCATTTGCATTGATATAGCAACCTTGTGAGCTTAGCCAAAAACCTCCCACTCATCTCTATCATTGATTCATCATCTTTGTGAGATTGGGAGAAAATCCAAGTGTATTGCTTGAGTGTTTGCATTTAGAGGCACTTGGTGTTCGTGTTTTACTACGGGATTCGCTTATTACTCTTGGTGGTTGCTGCCACCTAGACAGCTTGGAGCAGCGAGGATCGTCAAGCGGAAGTTAGTGATTGTCTCTGGCTCCGATCGTGGTGATTGTGAGGGGTTCTTGACCTTTCCCCGACGGAGAGCCAAAAGGTACTCTAGTGAATTGCTCATGACTTATGTGATCCTCATCTTGTGTTGGTTGTGCAGAACCCTATTGAGGGTTTGGCGTATGATGCCAATTAGCGTGTGAGCCTCCAAGTGAGTGAATCGCCACAACGAGGACTAGCTTGTCGGCAAGCAAGTAAACCCCGGTAAAAAATCATTGTGTCATCATTTGATTCCAAGGTGATTGGTCTTCATTGGTATTCATTCTTGTGATTGATTGTCTCCTTCCTCAACACGGCGGTATAACCATCTTACCCACTCTCTTTACATTATCGCAAACTAGAAGTTCTTTAGTGTAGCTAGTTATGAGAGCTTGTTAGTTTGGTTAGTGTGGCTCTTTAGTTAACATTTGAGAGCACACTAACTTAGTGTAGAGACATAGCTATTGTATGGATAGAAACTATATAAACTAGAATTATGGTAGGTGGCTTGCATTTTTAGTAAGCTAGCGCAACACTTGCTTCGTCTCATAATTGTCTTACCGGTTTGTTAAGTGTTGTTGTAGAAATTTTTACTAGACTATTCACCCCCCATCTAGCCATTAGGACCTTTCAATGGCTCACAAGCAATTCTACCATGCAACCTATCACAGACCATTTGCATAAAAAGTAAAGTACTAGCGTCTACATTGTAGCATGTCTAATAGGATTCTATGAGGTTGGGTAGGACGTGGCACCTGGCAGGTCGTCTCCAAGCTCCTCAGTGCAGTCAAGGTCATGCTCCTCAGTCTGTGCCTCCTCCGGGTCTATCAAACGAGACATATAGCCACAATAAGTGACTCCTATAGATGATCACAAAGAAGCAACAGAAATTCAAAAGATCCAAATGTATTCAAACACAAGCTTATGACGTAGACCTCATTTTACAAAAATTTGGGCACTGGTTTCATATTTTTCTAAGGTCGTATGAATTTTCTAAGTTTAAATCATTTTCTTAAAAAGAAAAAGAATAGGAAAATCCAGAGGCTGATACATGGTGCATCCAAATTGGGCGAGGTGGTTGCTGTCACTGATAGGTGGGACTAGGTCATGGTCAATGGTCAACCGTCAACATTGATCGGGCTCTGACTTGGCCTAGCGGGCCGAATAATGGGCCAGGTTAGGTCGGGCCTAGACACATGTCACCATACAGGTAGCCACGTGGCGCAGCTAGGCTCCTACTAGGCTTGAGTCCATAGGCGTGGCTCAAGGTGGACTCAGGCGTGCGGGTCCATAGACCATAGACTCGGTCTGCGGTGGACTTCATCCATTTCTCCCTTCCCTCTCTCTGGCTCATGGTGCATAGGGTGCATAGGGCGCCAGCGGCGCAGCAGCTCCCTCTTCTCTCTGTCTCACGACGGCGCTCCTCGTTGGTGGTGAGCTCACACGTTCTCGTGCTAGGGTGGCTCAGTGGGGCTACTAGGAGGCTCCATGGCTTCGTGGGCTCACGACGAGTTCACCGGTGGGCCAAAGGTGGTGCCTTGGTGGCTTTGGTACCCGACGTAGGCGTCACGACGGATGACGGTGGCACAGATTGATGGCAAGGGTGCTAGGGACATCGTCACAGCCCAAACAGGGCTCCTACGGCTTCCGGGTGCTTCGACGGACAAGCTAAGGGCTAGTCGTGACCCTATGGGCTCCGACGGGGCTAGCCACCTTAGTGGCAACGCAGCGGCGACGACGCACTATGATGAGGCCTCTGTGGTCTCAAATGGAGCCAAAGGTGGCTCCTTTCCTTCGATTGGGGCCACGGGAAAGGCAAAGGACTCGACGACGACGACCAAAGTGCACAGTGGAGTCCGCACCGTGGTAAGGTGCGCAGCGGAGCTCCGGCGAGTTCATGGCTATGGCGAACTAGGGCAAGGCGAGGGCTTTCCACCCAGCTAGCTACACGATAAGGTGTGCAGGGTTACGTCGAAGCTCGACGGCCAGATCTTGCCACGCAAGGCAGCCAAAGTTGGCAGGGCCGTGAGTCACCACCCCCTGCCTATGACATCGTCGCCGTGGCACGCCTAGACCACTTGCAGTCCCTAGCGAGGTGACGGTAGCCATGATAGTGCAACAACACTATGGCAACCGGTAGGTCACTACTCGGTGTGAGTAGGAAAGACAGTTGAAACATCTACCGTGTAGCTCTGCCAGGATCTTCCCGGCATGCTGAAGCTGCACGATCGAGGCGGCCGTAGGTCGTGTTTCCTGTCGCTAGAGAATCTCATGCCACCCATCAGTGGCCTCGTTCGGCTTGCTGAATCTCGACTAAAACTGGCTGAAAACACTGTTCTGGCTGAATTGTTGTGAGAGAAAAATACGGTTTCGGCTAAAAAATCAAGCCGAACAAACCGAATATGGGATAAGCCGAACCTGTCGGGGGCGGAGATCCACGACGTCCAAGGTGATGGTGAACGGGGACGCGGCCATCCACAGGCTGAGCAGGCAGGCCATGGGGTCGCGGCCGACTGCGTCTCCTCGTCCTCCGACCACGTCCCTGTTGCTCCGCGTCTGCACTGCCCCGGCCCTCAACCACTGTTGGACGAGATCGGGCGTACAGTGGGGACGCTGATACCAGCTTCGCCTGACGAAGAACGGCCCAACGACAACTCTTCATGCGTCCTCCAAAGGAGGGACCTGGGTAGAATGGGGCCACATCCGGCGAGAGCGAGGAGGGGTTGGTGGAGTCCAGCGGTGCCGCGGCTACGCACGGTAGCGGGCTGTCTACGGCAGGCCCTGACGACGAAGGGGTCGATGGGGCATCGGTGGAGAAGGTGACCACGTTGACTGAGGTGGTCGTGTGCTCCACGACCGCGGCAACCTCGGGCCCGATGGCGTAGATGGTGTGTGCGGGCGGGGAGGCGGTGGAGGAGGCGGGGGCGTCGGTGGTAGGTGCAGGCGACGGTGCCGACTGCGTCACGTGGACCCCAGCGCCGGTGGAAGCCACAGGCGGCGACGGCGGCTGGGGGCGAGGCTCCCTGCCCCTGCTGCTGGAGGGCCACCAGAACCCGCACCTCACGCCGACGGGTCGCCAGATCCGGCGGGCTGCAGGCCGTCGGGGGCCGCAGCGGCAGAGCCCGGCGGCTGCCAGAGGTGCCTTCGAAGGTGGGCAGGGGAGGGGAGGGGGCGCCGCGCGCCTAGGTGGCGGCTGACGTCGTCGGCGATGACGACGGGGATGCCGTGAGGGCGCCCAGATGCTGGGGGCGCTCACGGGCCCTCTCCAGAACTGATCGAGGTCAGAGCGCGTGATATTCATAATACACTAGCAAGAATATGTGAATTTCATGAGGCAAGAAAACGATATACATAATACTACTAGCAAGGGTAATGTTATCTAAAGATATGATTCGTTGTGGCCAGCTCGCTCAGCCAGCGCGTCCATGTCGCTGTTATTTCGTGGCCGTTCGATCGGCCGCGCGGACGGTCCAGATCGGGCGAGCCGCGGTCTTTTTACGAAAAACTCCTTTCAGTTTTCGGAAATCAATCCGCGCTCCAGACGTCCTCTCAGAATATTTTACAAAAACGCCTCATATTATTTCTAAATCGACGCGCAGTCCAGAACGGATGCGCACTGGTTTGTTTGCAAAAAAGACCTCCACTTTATCGAAATTCAACCCGCGCTCCATAGACACTCTCATCATTTTTTGCGAAAACATCCTCTAATTTTTCTCAAATCAAAAAACAGTCCACCTTTGATTATTTCTTTTCTTTTCTCCAAAAAAAAATATATGTGGGGCCCGTGCACCGCGCGCATGGGCGCGCCCGAAGGACTAGTACTTATGTAGAGACAAGAGAACAGCAGGAGCCGACGCGGCCTCAGGATGGCCACGTCGATGAATCGAATGACGGTCGTTGGATTGCTGATGATCGGTGGTGGACGACGATGGTACGGCCTGGCGGGCCCGTTTTGCTGACCTTCTCCCTCTCGCATTGGCCTCTGCTGGCCGTTGTCCAACTGCAATTGGCTGAGAGTACAGTGGCCCCACCGTCAGTGCCTACACGTCTACCTCCTGCGACGTTATATGGAGTTCGAACAGAGCTCGGTCAGATAGCGTGCGCCTGTTGTTGTCGATCTATCATTGGCCAGCTCTGGTTGTTGTCTAGCGTGGATTGGCTGGAGTACAGAGGCCCAGCGGCAGCGTCCATACGTCCATCGCTGCAAAGCCTGCTCTCTCCCAGCAAAATATCAGAACTCACTACCTCAGTCTCTTCACTCCGTTCCTCTCAAACAGCGACGTGAGGCGTGGTGCCGCAGAGGCGTCGGTGGGCCTGGGCGCGCCGGCGCGGTCGGCCCCCGGCGGTCTTGCACGGACGGCCAGGGCGAGGGCGCCCCCCAGCGCGGCGGCGCACCGGCGCTGGCACGCCCCTGCTGTAGCTGCGGCGCGGGGCGAGGGTGGCCCCCGGCGCGGGCGGGCTCCGGCGGTCGGTGGCGCGGCGGCGCACCTCCAAGCCTCCGTGTCCTGTTTTTTTTCTTGAACGGTCTTGCCTTTTGCTCAATGGTTTTCTTGGTTCGCAGAAGACGAATCCCGGAGGAACTGCAGGAGCGCTGCAGACCTGCAGTGCGGCGTTGCGGCGGAGCTGCGGCGCGTGCTCGTGGTGCTTGGATCTGTGTGGACTAAGCTTGGTCTGGTATGGTTTTCGTCATGGTACGATTCTTGAAGTAGTGGTGTTCTCGCCATTCAATAGGTCCTGGTTCGCATAAGAGGGGCCGTCCCACAGTCACTTGGAGGAGCGCTCGCTCAACGGCCGCGGAGTGCTTGAGGAGCCGCAGAATGGATTTGTTGTTCTTTGCATCTCGCATTCACTTCGCAAGACCTGACTTTTGTGCATAATTTTTTTTCTGCGTTTGTTAATACAGTGGATTGAAGTTCTGGTTTTGCTTTATTCCTGCCTTTTTAGGTCCTGCATTTGCTAATCGAGGATTCGAGTTGTGGGGTTGTACCAGGCGTGAGCAACTAGCTGTGGTGGTGGCACGCCTGCAGGCCATGGCAGTGGCTATTGTCTGCGTAGCAGCCAAATAGATGGACGCGGAATAGATGGACGCGGCTGCCTGCGTAGCCGTGCTGTTGCAACATCAAGGTATTTTGATTTCTTTTGTTTCTTTGGTCGTATTTGCTGGTACCAGGCGTGAGCTTCTTTGCCCTGACGCAAAGGCTTCACCCGCGAATGTGTGTTTTTCTCTCGCAACATTGTTCGGCTTATTTTTCCCGCGGCTATTGGCTACAAGCTGTGTGCCAGGCTTCGTGGACTGGTATGGTTTGTGCTGATGATGCTTTTGGGAGCAATTATTAATTTGTACCATGTTTGAATTCTTATCAGCTTAATCTGATGCCTGTTGCATCCTTTTTTTTTTGCACAGACTGGGCACTTGCTATGGAAGACAGCCTCGGTGCATGCAAGGTATTCCACACATTTGTGCACAGTTTTTTGAAACATTAGTCTACTCTACCTATACATACACCTGTGTGCACAGTTCTTTGAAACATTAGTCTGCTCTGCTCTTTTGGGTTTCTTCACGTGCAATGTGCGCGTGCACTTTTTTGCAAGGTTGGCTCACAGCCAATGGTGAAGATGATTCTTTTCCTCCTGTGGCTGAGAGGCAGCACGAGGAAATATTGTGTTCAAAAATGCAAAATAAAAGGACAATGCTGCTGAATAAGAGCAGTACCCAGTACAGCACTAGAAAAAAAAGGACGTACCAGGGCAGAGAGCTCCCGCTCTGTGCGGGGTCTAGGGAAGGGTGTCAGTGGCAAGCCTTACCCTCGCCTGTGTAATGCGAGGAGACCGCGACTCGAACCCAGGACCGGTCACAGGCGGTAAGACTCTACCGCTTGCACCAGGCCCGTCCTTCCCAATACAGCACTAGAGCTAGACAATTTATGCTTCCTATTTTGTTCTCACAAGATAGGTTCAAGTGGTTTATGCTGATAGATCTCTTTTCTCAATTGACCCTCACTAACAGCTAACACTACATACTGTAGAGCCTTTACTGCTAAATAGATCTGCATTATCATGGTGTATGAATAACTTCAAGTATTTATTGTCCCCTTGCAGGTCTTGGTTCCGCCGAGGGGTTTGAGTAATTTCAGAGATAGCATTTTGGTCTGTTTTTTTTTTACTCCCATGCTTGCTTATTTGCACTTCAAGTTTTTGGAGCCCTACTATACAGAGCTACCAGTTTTCAATTTTCCATTCTCAGTTATCACTTCCTCAGTTGACCAAGCTTTGGTGCTATCATGAACTAGAGGCACAGAAGTGTAAATCTCTATGCTAGGTTTCTAGATATAGTGCCTGGTAAGTCCCTTCTATGGTATGTAACTTCCAGCTAAATGAACAATTGTTAGCTATCCATAATTTGTTTTAGATTTAATTTACACTGACTGTTCTATAATGAAAAAAAAATTGAATAAGGCTTCTGTACCCAGTGCAGCAATTACTGGAAATAACATTCCTCTTTTCTTCTTTTTATCGCTTCTCTATAGCTAATAACCTAAAAGCAACCATTCCACTACAAATTTTGTTATGATCTGTCATTTACATTTTTGCCCTGCCAGTGATTGATCCATGGTGGGAGCTCAGAAAATAATTAGTCCTTTTTCTGACCTGCATGTTTTGGTCCAATGAAATTGGTATGCCTGGTCACTAAGGACATGACTTATCTTATTTAGTTTCCTCACAGGCTGTAGCTTATGCCACTTGCACTCTAATACAATGAGGATTGATAGGGTTGGGTTTGGTATTTGTTAGCGTGAGATACAAGTGTTTTCTTGGCATCCCCTACCAGTCTCATAATATTCAAGTCCTTGTTTTGCATAAACACTAGGTTTTTGAAACACCATCAAGCGTTGATGTTAAGCTGATGTCTTCTTTCATACATATCTATGGTCCTGCGTATCTTGAAACTGCTATATGTGGACTGTATTATTAAAGATATATGGCGCGCCGAATCGGCGGTCTCCCAGGGTGTCCACGTTCTGTTTAGTTGGTGCGTTAGATTGAAATTCCACGGCTCAGATGAGGTGCGTCACAACCGACCTTCATCTGTGCATTCGGCAGTAGATAGATGAAGCAGGTGGACGATCGTACGCGGCACGCAAATGGACGGTGGCGCGTAGCAGGGGACGGTGGATTCTCTGACATGCATGGTCGTTGCCTAATTAGCATGGTGGTCGCCGCGCATGCGAGTACGCGTGCGTGCATGCTGCAGGGCCCTTCCTTCCTTTGCGTGCATGCATAAGCTACATGTTTGTGTATGTTGATGCACTGTTGCTACTTGCTTGTTTGTAGCGCTTGCATCTGTGAGCCGTGAGTGAGTTTTCCCCCTTCGCCTCGTTCCACCCTCTCTCTGCTCTCGACCTCCTGTCTCTTTGCCTCTTTCTCTCTCCACGTGGCAGCGCATCTAGGCGCATAGGACGAGGCGGCAGCGCGTGTAACAGAACCGCCCAATTTATACAAGATCAAGTACGGCTGTCCCCGCTAACACGTTGACACGCGCATACTTTCACTCATATAAACCCGGTAGTACACCGAGTGTCCCGAAAGACCTCGGTAAATCAACATCACAACCAAGATCGCGTGATTAAGCAAATACACATCACATACACAGGGTTACAGCGGAAATAATATTACAATTGGGTTCACAATTAAAAGTACCAGTTTGGGTTTCAAAATCGATTAGTGAAAACAACATAGCTTTCAAAAGATTACATTAATATATGTTTCAAATACATTGCTAGCATAAGTGACATCATCCGACAAAAGCATATAGATGAGAAGTAACTATAGAATCACTGAGCCACCGACGGTTAGCCTCCATCTTCACAGGCCGAGAACTTCACCTGCAACATGGTGGGATAAACCCTGAGTACGAGAAGGTACTCAGCTAGACTTACCCGTCAAAACCAGAAATAACGGACACCAAGGGTCATGCAAGGCTTATGAGGTGGGCTAGCTTGACATAGTTGCATAAAAGAGCTTATGAATATAGTGACTAATTTAAACTTAACATCAAGTTTATCATCATTTACCTGTCCACTAGATTAGCACCTGTACTATAACACTCACTTATTAGGAGCAAACAATATTAACCATAGCAGGTATAATAAGGCTGTCATCATCATATCATCATTTCTGAACCATTATGTTATTTAGTGTATCTACTTTGGAGATAAGCCCGTCAAGTTCTCACTAACCGGGAGAGACGGCGACTCGAATCGAATTACAACTCAGCTGAGGGGGTATTCCTAACTCTCACCCTAGCATACTTTGCAAGCGTAGCCGTGGGTCATCTTTGGTACAACTCAGGAACCAAATTCGCGGGTTCAATCAGCGCCAGCGCTCTTAGGGATTACCCTTCTGCCAGGACGATCAGGACTTTTAAATCACCTGCCCTTGGACTCACGTCTACGGCTTCCTTCCGAGGCGTACTTTATACTTATCGACTTCTGGCCTGAGGTGAGCTACTCGGCTTCGTGGTTGGTCTCCAGACCCGGCCAACTAAGAGAGAGGCATGCATTCAACATGAACAAAAAAGGCTCCAAGATTCAGTCCTTAAGCGACACAGACGGAGTCACTGCAAACCGGCAAGCCTCCGCCCGGTCTTCAATTCAATTTAAGACAGGTTCTTTTCCACGATAGCAAATATAGCCAACTGTGCCATATGTATGTCCCTATATCTCGCAGGTGACAGGAAATCACCTGACTTCTACCGCTTTTAAGCAGGGCTAAGCACTACACGAGCCTGAGCTACATAGGATTCAGGGTATCAATATCTGGACAAGGATTGGATAACCAATGCAGCAAGTATTTGCATCCAACACCTAAACTTAACGCAACAATATATATATGTAACAATAATACTTTAACTGCATTTCAGAAATTAGAAGGCTTAATATGCTCCGGGGCTTGTCTGGGATCCGACACAAGTCAGTTCAGTTAGCTTGCACCGTCATAGTGACATCTCAGGTCCTAGCACTTGCTTAGTCCTTCCATCTTCAGGATAGATCCATCAAACGATGTCTTCGGGTTTGGCTCCAACATCACATCCTTCACGTGGTTCATCTAGCGCACCTAGATGAGATGCAATATGCAAGTGTATGAATACATGGAAGTGTAATAGACAATGCATCGCATGCAGTAAGTAAGACAAGCACAAGGTTACATTAACACACTTAAGTACTTTGCGATGTTTAACTTAAACATCACACAATCTATCATGCTAAGATGGCAAAGAAGACGACAACACCAAGCATGACACAAGTTTCCCAAGATCTCAGGTGCTCTAACTCAGTCATCATTCAAGGCATAAGTCACACTTAACAATATACAAGCAAACACTATAATTGGAATCTGCCAATTTCTGGACATGCAAACAGCAGCTCGATACATGAATTATCTACAACTTTGTTATTATCACCAAAAGCTCATTTAAATCCTAACTAGATCAAACACTAGCATCTTTCAGATCTGCTCAGAATACAATCAAAACCTGATAGAAGACTTAAAAGTCATGTAACTCCTACACTATCTGGCCTATGACCTTACAATTTGAACACAAGCAAGATCATGAAATTTGCTACACCTTTTGTATTCACTACAACCATAGCAAACATCATTTACACCACGAAAATAATTGCACAAGCAAAACTGCAAATGCAACCCAACAACAGTAGTACAGAAAACTGATAGAAACTTCAGAAAAGCATAACTGGAGTTCTAGACCTCCAACAAACATGAACCATAACTTTTTGAAAATCTTAGAAAGTTACCTACAACTTTCTTATTCTCATATTAGGATGATTCTACAGTTAGAAGGGTCAATTAATTCAATAATTGCATCTCTGTCCAAAACATAGACAGAAACTGACATGCCACTTTAAACAGCTATAAATGGAGTTATACATATCCAATAAATGTGGTTCTAGACTTTTTAGAAAGCTTATCAAATTCTAAACAACTTTGTTGTAAACACCTAAAGCTAATTCTACTATTAAGAAGGCCCCACAATACCAACAAGGTAACCCTGTCAGAGTTTGAGCAGAAACAGCCACTGATATTTAAGCAAGTATAACTCAAGATCTACTTAACCAAAAATCATGATATTTAGATTTTTAAAAATCTTAATAAAAGTACTACAACTCATGTATTATCATCAAGTCATGATTCATAACCTAACTAAGCCAATTAATTTAATCTTGCAGACCTATTCAGAATAGGGGTAAGGCAATACAGGTAATTTGTTATTTTTATAGATCTTAAACTATCAAGCCTAAAATACTGAAATTTTTACCAGAGATCACTAATCACATCAGTAACACTCCATAAAAATTTCACATTCATTGGAGTAAAATAACTGCAGTTATAAAAAAGACAAGACATGACTAGCATTAAGAACCTAAATGTCTAAATCTATTTTTACAGCTAAACCTTTAAACTAAAACATGTAATATTATAGATCTAGTGCACAGAGAATTTCACAAGGATTCCAAAAAGTCCTAATTTGCTATTTTACGAATTTCCTATGAATTACTATCAATTTCCAAAGATTCAGCAAATTACTACAAATAGGTCCTTATCGGCACTATTCATCTGAGTCACTGACTTCACAGTTAGAATCTTCCCTTTTCTTGAATTTGAAGACAAGGTCCCTGATGTGAATCACAGCAGGGAGGTCGTCGGGGATTCGGCCGGTGGCGGCCGGAGGAGGCTCGCCGGCGGCGGCGAGTGGCGGGGAAGCGTCGAGGGACCCGCGCACACCCGCAGGTGCCAACGGCTTGCCCCACAGCGGCCCGAGGCTCGCTGGCCACGTGAGCAGGCGCACGGCGGCCATGGCTGTCACTACAAACTTCTAACCCTTGCGCAACGACGAGAAAACGTTGCAATAGGCCCAATTTTGTTGCAATAGGTAGTTTATACCACGAAATCACGTTTGTTGGCAATGGTTGCAAAAAGTCACGTTGCAATAAGAACTTGCAACCGTTGCTAGTTTGGCGTTGCAAGAGTTAGCTTTTCTTGCAACGTTGCCAAGCATTGCAATAGGACATTATCGCAACATTCATTGGCGTGGCAATACGAGCACTTGCCACGTTCGTCTTCGTAGCGAGAGGTGGTAAATACAACGAGCGATAGCGTGGCAATAGATTTTTATTGCCACGCTATAATTTTGTTGCTTAAGGTGTTGTTGCCACGACCGTTGTGCCGTGGCAAGTAAATCATTTGCCACGCAAATGTAATCGTTGCGAGAGAGTATACATTATTGCCACGCTTGTCTTGGCATGGCAATAGTATCATTTGCCACACAAATTTATCCGTTGTGAGATACCGTTCATTATTGCCACGGCCGCGCAACAGTATCATTTGCCACGCAATTTTATTCATTGCGATATACCGTTCATTATTGCCATGACCTCAGTGCCGTTGCAACAGTAGAATTTGCCACGTAATTTTATTCGTTGCGGAAGATTAATTGTTATTGCAACAATAGTCATGTCGTGGCAATAGTATTATTTGCAACGTAAATAAGTCTGTTGCCATACAACATATTGCCACGCATCACGGCTCGTAGGTATAGCTTTTATTGCAACGCTAGTAACATTTAATTTTGGTTTAATAAATCATCATTGCAAATCAATAAACCATATCAAAAGCAATTGCACCCACATATATTAATTATTATTAATTATTCAATATGTTGCCAAACCCATGAAATAGTAGCTAAAATAATAAATGAGTGTACAATTAACTCATTATTTGACAACTTTTTACAAACTTCCTAACATCTATGCAGCACTTGAGAAATTCCTAGCAGCCCAACATGTCATCTCCTCGGCTATGTCCTCGCTTGATTATGAGCCTCCCACTGAAACCTTGTCCACCTCCTGCCAAAAGAATATGATTAGGATATTAAAACAATATTAAGTTTACTAATTTTTGCACAAATGTAAAGAGATGAAGATTTGGATAGAATATGGTTGTAATTAAGCAAAAGTAGAATTAAGCAAAATGGAATGAGTGTTGTCAATTTAATTAAGCAAAAGTAGAACTAAAAATTACAAAGCCTAGTACTACAGCAAGTACTCAATGAACAACACCTCCTGCTGGGAGCCGCATACAAATCATTAATGATGAAATACAGCACAAAAAGACATTTTGACATTATAAGAACTGTGCACAAGATTGTCTGATAACATATTGTAGTTATTACCATCTTCTTTTTCTAATTTCTTGTTTTATTCATCAGCTGCTATGAACCAATCCAACCCATGAATTTCTAACTAAACATATTATGCTGATGGCACGCCAATCCATTTCAGTTCTTGCAAAGGATTATGTGACAGAATATATATATACACACACATTGGAAAAGGTATAAAAAGGTCGAATGCATGCGGACAGAAAGATCAACAAGAATTTTCTTTTACCTTTTTCAGCTCCTCAAAGTTTGCTATTGTAGACCGCTACAAGTTTCCTTTATGCCTGGTGTGTCCGAAGATGCGACTGTGTGAAAAACAAATACAAGTAGGGGAGGTAGCATAGAGCATCTATCTGTACAAGCACAAAAGGACAAGCATTTGAGTAGTCGGTTCTGACATTTTAAATCGAGCTGTTTCTATATCTGAGTAACAAAAAATTGTGCTTCATCTAATTCAATAAGTTCAAACATTGCAATTTGAGCTGTTTGATATATCTATGTATCCAATAAAGTAGAGGACCAGCATGCATTGAGTTGCAACTACTAATTAGAGAACAATCAAAGTCATTTTGAACTCTGAATAACGAGTACTGGCTATTAGCCATGCTTGCTTCATGAATAGTCGGACAACCACCCCCAGCCTCTGCATGAGAGGGTGCTTATTGGCATACTACATTCAAGTAACACACAAATATGATAAATGATAATAACAACTTAAACCTATCTTATTTTATTACCTCAAAGTTTCAGAACCAATATAACCCTATTCACTTCGCTGAAAAGACAAGCTAAAAAGTATTGTTCGCTGATTTGTTGTGAGAGAAAAATATTGTTCCTTCACTGAAAAAGTACGGCTGATAAGACAAGCGGGCAAGATAAAAGCATGAACTCTCCTATTTTTAGTTGATGGAAGAAGCTATTTTCATATATATGAAAGAGGCTAGCTAATTTTAATTTTAAGACTGCACACAAACTTAAGGAAATAATCGTCTAAAATAAGATTAAAATTTTGAAACTAAACTTTTACTTCAAGGTAAAAGAAAAAATTACTAGCTGAAGCAACACTATGACCCAAGAGTAAAGCAAGTTCATAGCATACAGCGATGATGACTCACGAGAAGGGTCATCTGACCAAATCCACCACAATCAGGCACTGACAATTGATTTGATTGAATCTGTATTCCTATGAATTAAACGATCTGTGTTCAAATCAAGGATCAGGGGAAAGCTTGATGCCCTGTCCAAATGGGTTATGCTGCCACTGTGACCTGTCCTGATGACAAGTTCCTTGGCTCAGACAGCCTTTTCAAGTTACTGGCTGCATAAAACTGTCAGCGCATTAATATGTCATGAAATAATTTGATAAACGACGGTGAGGCAAAAATGATAGTACTTAAACAAAGACCAAATGAAAAATAATTTTGTTCCATAGAACAAAAGATTAAACTCAAATAAATTTGACGCTTACAACATCGACGTATACAAATAGAAAATAAAAATTGGTGATATGGTCCAGTACTGGAATATGCATCAACCACGATAAATAACAATGCTGTTAAGAGCAACATCATGTAGAGAATCTTTTTAAATTGAAATAATCTAAAACAATGGAAGGAGATTGGGGGCAAACCTACGAATCTGAGATCTGCAGCCTGCAGACCATCCTCAACCACGCCGAACTGGAGATCGGTGGCAAACCTGAGAAGCAGAGGGTCTGCGCGAGCTAGTGGCAGTGCGGAGGAGTCCAAGGCCGACCTGGCGCGAAGTTCGTGGGGAGGAGGCGTGGGGGGAGCCTAAGTCGCCGGCCGGGGAGGCGAGCTGGGGTCGCCTCTCGAACGGAGGAGTCTGGGGGCTTGCTGGGCACTGTGGTTGAGCGGAGGAGGCCGGGAGGAGCTCGGGGCGCCTGCCGAGCGGAGGCCGCAGTGGGGGCGACCGGTGGCCGAGCAACGGGCAGTGGCAGGCACGAGGCTCGATCCGCGCGTGCTTAGTCCGCCGGCGGCGGGGCGCCTTCCGCGCAGACGCGGTGGGGGCGGCCGGCGGCCGGGCGACGGGCGGCGGGCAGGCGCGAGGCTCCGCGAGTGCGCAAGCGGTGGCCGAGCAGGCGGCGACCAACCCGCGGCACTCAAGGGGAGGTGGTTGCTGGAGACAATGCGGATGGTGGATGACAGACTGGGCGAGCCGCCGCCAGGAGCGGGGGAGCGCAGGGCGAGAAAGTGAATCGGTTGGAGGTATTTTAGGGTTATTATAAGGCGGTGGTATGACATGGACCTGACACGTGGGAATCATAATTTTGGGCTCATTTGGCGCAGGTTCTCGGTGCCAGTGGATGTATTTCGATTGGAATTTTGTAATCCCGTACAATTTTTTATTGTGGATGTTGGGAATTATTTTTTCCTTCTTCAAGCAACTAGTTAAGTAACCCTATGAACTAACACGTAAAATATTTTATTTTATACGTCCAAATACATTTTTACATGTAAAATATTTTAGCAATTTGTGTTCGGTGTACTACAAAATTTATTTTTTAAAAAAATTGTTCGAGCGAACTTGGATGTACAAATGAACAATACCAAAGTTGTAGATCTCAATCAAAACTATAGCTTTGTAGTTGACGATTGTTTCATTTGAAATCATTTATGGTCCCAAAATTCTGTTTGGAGTTTAAATATTTTGAAATTCAATCTTTTAAATTGTTCGAACGAACTCTGATAAAGAAATTACCAAAACCAAAGTTGTAGATCGCGATGACATGCTTTTATTTGGGCCATCTTCTGGTGCTTGACGTGCCCGCGCGTTGTGGTTTTGGGCCACCGCGCCTGGCTCGTTGAATTTTTTAAGTTTGGGTGTTTGAATTTTCTGTGAGTTTGCTCCACACTGACACATATAAAAATAATACGGACCATATAATCTAGGTCTTTTAGGCATTGCCTTTTTAGATTTTTGCTGCTTTTTCGTGAGTTTTCGGCGGGCCAGTGCTTTTGCATATACACAATTCGTTTTTTCGAATTACGGGGTACATAGTTCATGAGAGCCCAAATATATTTTTATGTAAGATTTTCAATTTTATTAGGGGTACACATAGTTTAATTTACAATTTATTTCAATTGACACGCAAAAATTCATTGTAATTATAGAAAATAGTGGACTATTTCCAAAATTTCCGGAACCTCTTATTTCCGTAACTTGTGATAAACATAAGGTTTTGTCAAAATTTGAGGTACATATGAGTTCAAGTTTCATGTGAGATGTGCAAACTTCAAAGTATGACTTGAGTTACAGCGACTTATGTTTGAGGTGTATTTATTTTGTGAATGATTTATAGGCTCCTTTTATTAAAGTTATTTGCAATTTTTATGGCAAGCATGTATAGCCAAAATATGATTCCATGTAAATTTTTAGATTTCTTATACCAGTATTACAACTCCTAAAAAAGTATTGGAAGGAATAAAGAATGCCATTTCCAAGAGTTTCTAATAATCCACTCCTAAAATAGAGAAAATAATTTCAGGTATCATATACTATTTCTAAATTATCCTAACCACTTTTATATTTTTTTTCTCTTGTACATTTGCATCAGGAACCCTTTCCTACTCTTTATTCTTTCTACGCCCTTCCACCTTTAGATTGGCCGACAAACAAGCGCGGGGAGAGAAGATACACGTGACTCGGAAGTGCGTAAGTTTACGCGGAACAGGGTGACTTTTCCCAAGTTCTAAAAGATTAGGAGGATGGATTAGGAGTTGTTGGAGAGGGGTTTTTTCTCGTCTTGCTAAAAACCAAGGATTAGAAAGGGATTTAAGGAACTCTTGGAGATGCTCTTAGGTATTATTAAATTTTGTGGTAATCCAAAGATAAAAAGGTTGAATTATCCATGCACATCAATTGATTTTTTTCATCTATCTCCACCACAAACGATTGAATGGACCATATAAACCCAATATATTTTTTATGTGATTTATTCAATGTAACTAGGGAAACACACACTTCGATTTAGAATTTGTTTCATTTGGCATGGAGAAATTCATTCAAACTATAGAAAATAGTGAACTATTTCCCAAATTTTTGAAACCTTGAAAGAATCTGTGAATGGCTAGACGGGAGGTGAATAGTGCAACCACTACGATGTGGGCGCTGGAGTGAAGCCGGTGGATCACCAAGAACCTTTTCATGATTCAATTAAAGTTACTCTTCGTGAGCCTCCCGTGGGATGAGCACAAGAGCCCCTCACAACCCTTCGATTAAAGTCATCACACAACCACTAGAGTTTGTCTCTTGCTTCGTCACCATGTCACTAGGTGGCTCTTAGTCCTCCATGTCATAGGTGGCTCTCAATCTCTTGCTTTACGGGCAGGGAATGTAACTTAAACATTTATGTGACACATGCATCTCGGTCCTAGTAATAATTTTAAGTATCATGTATGTTTAAGTTAACCTTTCTAGTTTAAGTGTCATATACGAAGTCAATATAATACATAGGTTCAAGCATCGTTTATGTTTAGGTGGGCTTAACAAATATCATGTATATTTTTAAGTGAATTTACAAGTTCAAGTGTCATATATATATGTACGTGAATTTACCAAAATAGATAAGACTTATAAGACATATAATATGCTTAAGTGATATATAAATGCATTTAACTATTTAAGCGTTATACATGTATGTGAATTTACCAAAATAGATAAGCACTTAATATTATAAATTCTTAGATAAAGCATGTATAAAATTAGATTAATTTCATGAAAAATGTTGTGTCTACTAGTGACGTGCGAAGCGCGAGGATTTGGCCTCTCGCGAGCGCGGCAACATTTGGCGGCAAAAATCTGGCCGTGGGAAAAAAAGGGCGCGTGCGGGATGGGAGCACCAGCGCGAAGCAAAGCCAAATAGCAGCAAGAATACAAGGGTCGGTCCTCCATCGCGCCGCCGGCTCGTTGCCATTGCTCTCGATCGCGCCGCAGCTGCAGCAATCGCGAGGGGAATCAACCCTGTTCAACACCCCGCGAGGCGACGACGAGCGCTCGTGCTCCAAGGCGCTCTCGCCGGTAAGTGTTAGCGTTGTACGGGGCCGGCGATTCGAGTCAACGAGCGGGCGGATCCGGTACAGGCGCGCGTTCGGCGGCGGCCCTTTTCCTCGGTAGCAGCGGATCCGGCCTGGCGGCGCCTCTTTTCCATTGGCGACGGCAACGGCCCGGCGTCAGCATCGGCTTGTTCCATGGCTGCGGGCTAGAAGGGGGCCACGGTGCACAGGTGAGAGTGGTCGTGCTTGAGCTTGTGGTCTCTGATTGCAGGTCTGCGGGCTAGAAGGGGGCATCGCCGTGTCCTGCGGCGGGACCAATGGCATCAGTGGCGCCGCCGCCGTGTCTTGGCCGTTGGTGCGGTACCTGCAGCTCCAGTGGCAGGTGAGCGCCTCTCCCCTTTCTTGGCCCTTTGTTTTCTTCGTGCGTGTATGGATTTGTTTCGTAGCAGTTAACTTCCTCATGGTGAAGGATTTCTTTATTATTTTATTATGAGCGTTTAGTGACTCGAACACCCAGCTGTGGCCTATGGGATGGGATTAATGCTGAATCGTATGACTTAAGTTGCCTCCTACACGGTCCATTGACAAAACTAATTGTCGCTGAGTGTGATTTAACTAAGGAAGCTGCAAGAGTTTTAGAAAAAAGTAGAAAAATAACCTCACACATTTTATCTTGGACGTTTGTTGAATTGCAGACCATGACAACTATCATTAGCATTTAGATTTATATTTAAAAAAGATACAAGAAATTACCAACATGTGTCCAAAATATTAATTCTTTAACTACAAGAAATTGCCAAAGATTGGACCGACAGGTCTGAGGAGCAATTTAAGAACAAGGTTATTATGCAATGTGCAAAGCTACAGTCAAGTCAACTAGTTTTTCACTGTGTGTGTCTCATCTTACTGAACATTAACCACTCCTGTTTCAGGTATCTGTTCTGTCTAGAGTGAACCATAAGAACCTGATGAACTTGCTTGGTTACTGCATCTAATACTTCATACTCTGCTTATGCTCGTTGAACAGTATAAAAATGCCTATTACATGTGTTGCCTGTAAATGAATTTAGATCAGTAACACTTAGCTAAGAATTTCAGTTTGTCATACCCATGTCGATGATATTGAGTTGGAGCTGTCCAGTTTCTGCAAAATAAAGCCACATTATCATCTCAATGTATTTGCTTTGTACTGAGGTTTGCTCTGATACCTGTTCTCTATTTCTGTACTTCTAGGATCAGAGATAGTGCTTCTGATGCTTCTGTTAACAGAAGGTTTGCTCTATAGCCTTTTCTTTGTGTTGTAGTTCCCTTCTTAATCTTTTGCTTTTTGTTTGTGCTGTAGTTTGAGATGAGGGAAAATTGTTTAGCTTATTTGTGCTGTAGTCAGAAAAACATTTAACATGTAAGGTGAAATTACAGCTTGTGTAGCTCTGGTTTGGATAATAAATTCGTGTATTAAATGGCCTTTCTTTTGAAACATGTATTAAATTGGTACATCATTCTCATGTTGTGTATTAAATTCGTGTATTAAGTGGCCTTTCCTTTGGAACATGTCTAAATTCATGTATTACAGATTGCGTAGTCAGAAAAATGTAATATTTTGTTTGTATATATGGAGGTTGATTATTAGTACATCATTCTCACCTATATTGCTTAAATTTGTATGCCCAGCTCTACATCGACCTGATAGATTTGTTAGCTTTAAATGACTTGATAGACCTTGTGCTTTATGTTTTCTGGCAGTACTAGTGGGTTTGTACTAATTATCTACCAACATGTTTAACAGAACTGACAGTGGTTTCAGCTTTGGATGTTTTTTCCTTTGTTATACCTGGTGATTTCTAGATCAAGGCATAACTTCTGCATTCTTGACATTGAAATGCTATGACCAGGTCTAATTACTTTGTGTATCTTTGGTTCTACACCGCTCCACATCGGCTTTTTCATATTTGCTGCCATTGCTCCTCCAATTGTATTATGCCGAAAATCATTAATGTAAGCTTCCTTACAGATTGAATAAAGAATTTTCATCAACCATCATACTTCTTAAGTTCTTACAGGCCAAAACTATTATGTTTGTTGTTTCTTTGGTTGTAGGTGCTGGTCGTGAGGAATGATCTAAAGATTGGTAAGGGGAAGATTGCTGCACAACTGCAGGTGAGACCTTTGCTTCACTAAGCCATGTTTTAAGATTAGTATATACTGGGAGATGTCTGTGATAAACTTTTTTCACATAGTGGTATCTGGACTGTTGAATTTTAGAAATCACACTACTCATGTTAGGTAATTAAAACATGAATTGAATTTCTTGGTCATCAATGTAGGTTTGCCCACGATCGGACAGTGCACATGTACTTCAGACGATGAAGAAGATGACTATTAGTACATTGGAGATGCATATGTATGAGTCAATAAAACGTTTTGTGGCCTTTTCAGAGTAAATTTGAGATAATTGCATGCATGGTTGAATTTCTCAGGTTATGCACTTGCTTTGGACATGACAAGGAACTTCCAGTCTGCTGCTAAGGTGGGTGCTACCTTCTATAGTTTTACAAATTCTGGAGTGATGGGAATTTATGCAACTCATGTTTTATGAACTATAATAGAAAATAGAACAAACTTTTAAAAAATCATGTCATTTATTTCCCCTTGTGCACGCAATGTGCTGATCTGCATTTAATCATTTTAAAAATATATTAGGGACTAATAAACCGACAAAGTGGCTAGCTATTATTACGGACTAATAAATTTACAAGAAGCATGTGGAAACTATAGAAATAAAATATGGATAAATATATTAGGGATGACTCACTTTACGCTCAAACCATGATACAAACTCCTCCTTGTGTCTTTTATCAACATGCCTTGAGCTAATTTTCTTCAGCTCATCCATATGCTCACTATCCACAACAATTGAAAATACGTTCATTAGTTACATATATATTTTAAACATTCATGACCACCATAAAAAAACAATTTAAAATATAGCTTACTTTATCCATGGAGTGACCTCGTCACAGTTGGTTAATATGTAATGCCTCATCCTATGCATTTCAATATCAGAAACTTTCTCGAGAGTACTTCCTTTCCTACTGTAGTCAAGGCTCCCAAATATAATTAGCCTAGATGGTGGTTCACTAGCAGCGGCGCTTTCATGATGCTCTGGACGATTAAGCTTGGTACTAATATTTTCAAAAAAACGAGAGCAAAATGTGAGGCACTCCTCAGATATATACCCCTCTGCAATTGAACCTTCAGGGCGCGCTTTGTTCTTCACATAGCCTTTAAGAGTACGAAGGTACCTCTCAACTGGATACATCCATCTATAACAAACCGGGCCTCCAAGTCTAGCTTCGTCAGCAAGATGAACCGGTAAGTGCATCATAATATAAAAAAAGCCGATGGAAAAATCATCTCCAGCCGACAAAGGGTCTCCCTAATCGAAGTGCTCAGTTTTTCAATTTCTGAAAACTCCAACTCCTTTGAACACAGTGAGTTAAAGAACCTACTTAGCTCCATCAATGGGGTCACCACATCTTCAGGCAATATGTTGCGCACCACTAAAGGCAAAAGTTTTTGCAAGATTACGTGTAGGTCATGAGTTTTAAGTCCAGAAAGCTTGCAACCATTGACGTCCACACATCTCCGAATATTTGCGGCATAACCATCAGGGAACTTGACGCCATGTAAAAATTTGCACAGAATTTCCTTGTCATCCTTACCTAGAAAGTACAGCGCTGGTGGCAAGGTGTACTTACCCTTTTCGAGCACTGGATGTTGATCTGGCCTTATACCCAAATGTTGCATATCAAGTCGAGCCTTCTCACTGTCCTTGCATTTACCTTGTAACTCCAACAAAGTCCCCAGTAAGCTCACATATGTTCTTCTCTATATGCATGACATCCAAATTATGTCGTACTAGCAATGATTTCCAGTAAGGAAGTTGAAAGAAAATACTCTTCTTCCTCCAGTTGTGCCACCTATTTTCTTCGTCACGTTGCTTCCTTTTCCTTGTATCCTTTCCAAAAGTCACTTGCTGGAAACTTTCATAGTCCCGCAACACCTGCTCACCACTGAGCGGCACTGGAGCTTCCCTAGTTTCAGCCTTGTTATTGAAGCTCGTCTTGTTCCTTGGCCACTTATGGTTCATGGGCAGAAATCGGCGATGTCCCAAGTAGCAATGCTTTGAGCCATGTTTTAACCACAAGTAATCAGTATGCTTGTGACAATAAGGACAAGCAAACTTACCTTTTGTGCTCCAACCAGATAACATCGCATATGCGGGGAAATCATTAATTGTCCACAGCAGAATTGCATGTAGAGTAAAATTCTTCTTCTCCTTCTCATCCCATGTTAAAACTCCATTAACCCATAGATCATGTAGCTCATCGATCAGAGGTTGCAAATATACATCAATGTTCACTCCAGGAGATTTAGGCCCAGGTATCAACATCGAGATCATCCAATAAGGTTGTTTCAAACACAGCCAAGGAGGCAGGTTATAAGGAATCAGTATCACGGGCCAACAAGTGTAATTAACATTCAACATCTCAAACGGATTGAAGCCATCAGATGCAAGTCCTAGTCTAACATTACGTGGATCAGAATCAAACCACTTATACCTGTCATTCACGTGCTTCCACGCCAATGAGTCTGCTGGATGCCGCATTTTCCCATCACTAACCAATTCTTCCTTGTGCCACCGCATCAATGATGATGTTTCCTTTGACATATATAATCTTTGCAATCGAGGAGTAAGTGGAAAATACCTTAGAACTTTGCAAGGAGTGCGCTTAAAGTGGAAAGGCTTAGGTATTGCAACAATGTAATTTTTCGTTGCTATATTATAACCTTTTTGCAATGAATGAAACTGCTACATACAACGAAACCATAATCGTTGCAACCTTAGTGATTGCAACGAACTATTTTTTTTTCGTTGCTATATGTACCAATTTTTTGCAACGCAAGCGACTATTATATACAACGGAACATATTTGTGGTGATATAGATGGGCTATTGCAACCATAAAATAAAGAGTTGCAATATCACCTTAGTATTGCAACGAAAATAAACTTGCCCGCAACGCAAATCAAATCGTGGCAACATTAATCACTAATTGCAACCGTTCAATAATTTGTTGCGATAACACTTACTTTTTGCAACGATCTCCACACTTATGGCCACAAAACAATCTTCATGGCAAAAAACCAATCTATCGCAACCAAAAGTGAAAATCGTTGTGATAACAACGCTTGTTGCAACGAAACCATGCCGTTGCGACAAAAAAGCGTGGTATAAGGGTCAGAAGTTAGTAGTGTGTCGTGTGGCCACGCTCTACAGTGGCGAAGGAAAGCCGAGGAGGGGCGCGCGAGGACCAGGAGAGGACGGCGGAGCTGGTGACGGTGGATGCAGGGCTGCCAGGCGCTCAGGGGTGGAAGAACGACGGCGGCCAGCTCGAGCTCACGGCGGCATCAATGGCGGCCGCAAGAGGGCACGCGGAGAGAGACGAGAAGAAGAGCTGGGAGTGGAGAGGCGAGTCGTCCTGGTGCTCCACTACTTGGAGTGCGGCGCAGGGCACGCGGCAGAGAGCTGGACACGCGGCAACGGCGGAGGCGCGCGGCGTCCATGCGCGGCGACCACGTCGGCAAGCGGTCGAACAGGTGGCGAGCACCGGTGTGGGCATGGTGGAGCGTAGGTTTGGGCCAGCTACAGGCCGATTTGGTCCATGGGCCCAAAACAAAGTTTGGTCTACACCTGATGCTCTCCAACTTTGCTTAAGGGTTCAGGGTCATTAGGGTTATGGTTTAGCAGATAACATGCTCCAAACTTTGGTTTGTCAGCGTGACGATGATGATTAGGAAAAACTCAAAATTAACCATCAACACGAAGCCAAACGGGTTCCAACTTTTTGCATGCTCTTCGCCATAATATAACCTTCAACTTTTATTTTTGGACCAACTCAAGTTGCTTAACGAATTTCAGAGAACGCGGAATGTTAACGTCGTTGCTTAGCGAAACTGACTTAGAATAATTCTAAGTGTTGAAAACCACAGCAAATTCGATCTTGTGACCTCGATTTGACTTACTTCCAAGCTGATCTAGCTCTTAGTCCAAAAACCAAGTTTGTTCTACATGATATGGACTACAACTTTCATTTAAGGTCCAACCTCAAAACTGGTATAGAACCTACTGTTCTACTTTGATCAAAATAGGATCACGATGAAGCTTAATTTATCCTTTTTGATCCATTGGAGCATTTTCTGGCCACCTGCTCAACATGAACCCTTCATAACTTTTGTTCATGAGTGCAAGTAGAGTTGTTTGAGCAAGGTACCAAGGTTTGGTTGACTTCATAGGTTTCCATCCACTTGATAAAGCAATTCATGCAAAGATATGACTTATCATTTCATGTGACTTTTTGATTCCAAACTTCATGAAACTTTTCCATGGGTCTAGATGGATGCATGTGGATGTAATGTACATGGAATAAGCATGTTTAACATTACTCTTGCATAATCTTAACAAGGGTCCATATGTAAGCAAATGTGCGTGGCCCAAGTTTAAGTTGGAGCGCCATCATGTAGATTTGATCTTGACACCTACAATACCACTCGACATGTGATGTTTGAGCTCAAACCCATTGCTTAACTGGTGATAAACACCTGGGGTGTTACAGCGCGGATGGCGCGGGCGGCCCGGCGGCACCTCTCTCTCTTCCTCTCCCTCTCTCCAGATCTGTGGCCGCATCGGTCGGCCTCCGGCGCACCGGCGTGGCTAGGCCTCGACGTTGGGCGTAGCCGCCTCCCCTCCCCCTGCTGCGTGCATCTCTCTCTTGCACACCTTTGCTTTCAGGGTGGCGGCGCGCCGCGAGGCCACGAGCGTCGGCAGATCCTCGCTGCGTGTGCGCGGCGCACCAGCATAAGCGCCTGGGGTCCGTGCCTCCGACACGGCGCCAACGGCTAAGCGGGGACCGCTGGTGGCCGTGGCTCCCCCGCGGGGGTGGCTGGTGCAGGTGGTCTATGCGGCTCCACTGTTTGCTCCCGTTGTTTGCTCGCATGTTGGCTCCTGGCCCCTTGGCACAGCAGCGCTCCGCGCGTGGGCACAGCGGCGCACTGGCGTGGGTGAGGTTCCGCGGTGGCCGCTCCGGCGAATATGCGGTCTGCTTCACGACTCCTTGGCTCCCATCCCTTTCTGTCTCGCAGGGCATCTGCTAGCCGGCCGCTCCGGTGACTCTGTGGTTCCGGTGACTCCATGGTCGTATCCGTCGATCTACCCACCAGATTCGGTGCCGGTGCCGGTGGGGTCATCGCTGGCAGCTAGGTTTGACCTCACCCAGGTTAGTTATCACACCATCATCCTCGTCGTCCTTCAGATCTGCCTCTCTCTCTTCCTCTCTCTCTCCCTCTCTAGATTTTCGGCCGCATCGATCGGCCTTCGGCGCACCGGCGTGGCCAGGCCCCGGCAGTGGGCGCAGCCGCCTCCCCTTCCCTTGCTGCGCGCATCTCTCTCTCGCGCGCCTTCTCTTTTGGGTTGGCAGCGCATCGCCAGGCCGCGAGCGCCGGCGGATCCCCGCTGCATGTGCGCGGCGCACCAGCATGAGCGCGCCCAGGGTTCGTGCCTCCAACACGGAGCCAACGGCTAAGCGGGCACCACTGGTGGCCGGACCGCGCCACGTCTTCCGTTTCTAGCGAGGGGCTCGCAGCCAGCGTGGAGGCACTCAAGAGCTCCATCTGGGGCCTCGACGTGGGTGTGGGTCGGCCGCGCGGAACATGGCCACCTCGCTGCGCGGACGAATCACGTCATGTCCTCTTCCTCCCCCTCGGCGGCTACGGGTTTAGATGCGGCAGCTGCGCGGGCCGGTGGCCCTTGCCGGCGGCAACGACGCTTGGGTCACGACCGACCTCGGCCGCAAGCGCTTCCCTCATCTTCATCTGCCCAAGCTTGGTACTCCTCAAGGTCTACCTCGCCGCTGTCTTCGAGTAGATCGACGCTGTCCAGGTTCGTGTCCCCTTCTTCTTAGTCTAGATCTGGGGTTCAATCTCGATGGGGTTGTTGCGGCCTTCTCGATTTGGTTAGGTTTTGACTGACATCTCTGTGTTTGCTTTTCCTGAGGCCCTAAAGCTTGCCGAGAACGCCATCGAGGATCCACATGGTCGTCACTGATAAAGGTCAGCACAGGTCTACCACTAATGAGCCTTTGTCCTCTCATCTATTTATTCATATTTGCAGATATAGGTTGCTCAAACCGATTACAAAAACAATCTTAGTAACTAAGCGCTCTGGGAACCCACTATTAATTTGCACAAACTTTCCTCCAGGTTCTATTTGTTTTGTTTTTCAAGCAGTACATCTACTTTATCAATTTGTGAACAGATTGAGCTCTTACATGGTTGTGATAGTTAGCTCTGAAAAAGAAGAGATGGTTCATGGATTCATTGCGGCACCATCTACTCTTGGTTATATGAGAAGCATCTCTATTTAATGCCTTCGACCTGCTGAACGTATGGACATGAATCCACTGCCTATCTATCTCTGCATATTTAAATATTTAAGTGCTTCCTAATATCCTAACTGATTTGTTTTTTCAGATAGAAAGTGGCCTATCAATTGCCTTGTAGATGTTGGATTTCCTACACAAATGCCTAATTGTTCCTATCAATACCCAAGATACTGGATTTGTGCCTAGACAAAAATGCCTAGATAGATCCTATTTATTTTCCTATATCCATTTGTTCTGTTTGTAACTAATAAGCTACAAAATGTTGTGACGAATTAATAGTTTTTATGTAATCGTGCTGAATTTCTACTCGACAATAGCATTTCTGAAATCTGTGACTTTTGCCTAATTGTTTGAATGTATTTTTGTTGGCCGGGATTTATATCCTTATGTCATCCAAATGGTGTTTGGAAATTCCTCCCCGATGGGGCTACAGCTACCTGGCGGGGAGAGGGCGGCATTGTGCGCGGAAAGAATTTCCTTTGGGGCTACTTTGGCAGTCAAGTTTCCTGCCGGGCTCCCACCCTTTTCCCGGCGCCGTGAGTCCACGAGCCATCCTCCCCCGTGGCAGATTGCCGTAGCATTTGGAACCCCGAGTGATGGAGTTTTGGAGCCCAATTCCCTCTACTTTCCACGGGGGAGAAATCCACGATCCAATTGGCCAGGAAGCGCTCCCCTCGCTCACCGCTGCCTCTGTTTCTCTTCCTCGTGTCGCCCGTCGCCGCCTCCGTCTCGCGTCGATGCCTCCATTTCTGTTCTTCAGGTCGTCCGGTCTTGCGTCGCCTCTGCCTCCTTCCCCGTGAGGACTTCCTCCACCAGCTCCCTCGTGATCTAGCCCTGGTTCCCAAAGGGCGACAGGGGAGAACAACACTTCGTGGATTGCCTCCACGGGGAAACTAAACAACGCAATTATACGATTTATAGCCACCCTCATACCAGATGTTTGTTTGTTTGTTCATCCTCGGGCTCCACCAAACACATCACCCGCAGCGATGCGCGGGCAGCAGTGGCTAGTACCTATATATTTTGGAGGACGACACTCGAGTTAGTGTTTCCATGGTGCTGCTAGCACATGTATGCATTAACATCTTTTATTTATGTATAGAAACTAGCCATTTTGGCTTGCTCTGCCATCTTTTACCATATCAGTGCACAGCCTAGAGATCATGTTTCAGGAATGCATCTTTATGCTGCTCTCCCTTCCCTCCCCCTTCCCCTTGTTTAATTTTCTTTTAAACATTTTTTTTCTCATGGTAACCCATACTAAAACTGATGCTCTCCCTTCCCTCCTCCCCCTTCCTCTCCTGAATTTCCTAGACCAAAGTAAAGTAGCACATCTTGAGAAGCTATTTATAGAACTGAAACAATATAAAACTGCAAGCAAAGACGGCTTAGTCTTGATCTATGTATGTCTTAGCCCTTTTATAGTTATATTTTCATGACAGGGTTCCATCCTCTCTACATCAGTTTGCTTGTTTATTGTTTAGTCAATGTGTTAGAGCATAGTTCCCAAAGATCTACTCTACATTTTAGCCACCTACCTCACCTTCTTAGTTAGTTGTTTTTACTTTGAGTGCCAGCTTGTATTACTGGACTGTAGCTTGATTTTTGTTGATCGCTCTTTAGGAATTGACTTGCTGGTTTGCTAATTTACATAGTTACTTTCTATTTCCAAATAGTATTAATAAGCATAGGTGGATGACACAATAAAGCAATACAGTAAAAACAGGTGATGAGACTTTCAGCTAGCACTGTTCCTCTACTTTTGAAGAGATTAGGTAACTGCTAATATCACCTCTTTCCTTTTGTTTCGATTTTGCAACCTATGAGCTAAAGGGAGGAACTTTATTCCCCTTTGTTGGTTTAGAAGTGTGAATCCATAGGATGAACTTTATTGTTTTGTCAATAATGAACAAGGATTAGCTTTAATTTCTTGCTGTGAAAAAGGGGAATTCAAATTCAAACTTTAATTCTCTTGCAGAAGCATATCTAAACTTTATTTTAGAAATATTGCCTACCTGGCAATAAAATTATTCTATGTTATATAACAGATGTTTTCCTTGCTAATAATATAAAGATTAGATTGCGACTTATTTTTTTCTTGGGTTGTTCAGTATCTGTATGGAGAAAGCTAAGAATAGTAAACTTTAGGGGTATATAAAATGGTAATTTCTGGGAATAAACAGTAAGTGTCTAGGATTAATATGGTGTCTGGTTATAATCTTCTTTTTTTTTTTTTTTTGCACGCAAGCATGTTATTTCGTTTTTCCATCTATTTGGCTTGCAATTCCTTTCAAAACCAGGTATATGTGCGACCTAGCAGGACAAAAGGAAAAACAGTGTTGCTTTCAGTTACAGTCGCTATGCTTGAGGTTACAATTGTTCCACTCTACATGTCACCGGGTGTGCCACCATTCATCAAGCATGAGCACAAGAGAACAAATCATCTGACCTACCACACTCTATCAAGCCTTGCTCTGCTCCTCACATGTTGTAACTTAAATTCATTAGATTTATTACCATGTAATGAAACAGGTTGTTTTCATTATTCAACAACACAGGGTTTCGCATAGCTTCTAAACACATGCTGCTACAATTGTTTAACAATTTGTTGTCCTATATAGACCATTGATGTTTTCAGTATACTTATGTTCCATGGTGTATAATTGCTAAGATTTAATACTACATCAAATACATATTACCTTATGAATTATTGGTGCATTATCTTTGTGTCTTGTCAACTGTTATATATATATATATATATATATATATATATATATATATATATATATATATATATATATATATATATATATATATATAGAGAGAGAGAGAGAGAGAGCATGTTTACTGGTTGGTTTCTGGGCTGATAAGCCTGACTGGTGCTGTTTTGTTGTGAGAGAAAAATACGGTTGGCTGACTGATAAGCCATGACTAAAACTAACCAGCAAACAGACTGATAATCATAGTTGATCTACGCGTGCCCATGCGCGCGCAAATTACTAGTACCCATGAAACTGCCCCCGCAGATCCAAACTTCATCGATGATCGCAAGTCAAAAAGGAAAAGGATTATCCTAACAAATCTAAAGAAGTCGAAGAGAAAGACCATCAGCCCGTCACCAAAATATAATGTAAAATCATAACCCACAAGTTTGAAATTGAAAGAAAAAGAGACAGGCAACGCAAAATCATAACGAACAAGTTTGAATCCGGAAGAACGAGAGAGAGAAGACAAAAAGGGCAGAACAGGACTGATTCGAGAAGCCAGAACTAAAAACATTGAATCAGGGGATGGAAACCAACCAACCGCTTGGCAACCATTTTTTTTTTTCAAAACCTCTACGCTTCTCAAACTAGACACGAGATCACTGCTAGTACATGCTTGGGCTAAAAATCGAACCCAATTGCATGATGCGATGGACACTAAGAGAGATGGCGTTTTACACACTGAGAATGTACAAGCGTATGCCATCTGCAAACTAACTCCCTTATTTCCGGCCACACCTGCGACTCAACCGAAGGCAGATCAGGGTCTACGCAGCAGCTCCTGCACCGTTTGAGCGAGCCTGGGCTCGCTCTTGATGCCCTGGATCCACCTTGCGCTGATCCGGATGTTCTCAAGGCTCTGCTTCAGTGTTCTCTGGAATTCAGGCTTCTTGCGGGTGGCGAAGAAGCGGGAGAACTCTGCTGCCTTCTCGTTGGAGGTGAACTGGTGACCAGAAACAGAGGAGCTCGATCGATTATTAGTAATTTATTATATATATACATTTTGGGGGGAGTGGGCTAGTATAACAAGCACGCACAGTTTGACAAATGGAATGTGGCCTTAAACTTACCAATGTGGTGACATATCTGATAAAACTTCCTTCTTGTGTGTCCCCGTATTTCTTTGCCATACGATCCCAGTTACCCTGCATCAACACCAGAACAAATGTCATGCAAGCAACTTGCTTTCAAATATTTCAAGGTTAACTACATGAAAATTTGGTCATTTTCTAATTTTGCCCCTTCTAATCTAGGAAATCTTTAAGGTATCCATGAAGGAAAGTTGGTGTAATCTCAAAATTTCGTTATGACAGAACTGCATGAAGACAGAACAGCAAATTAGTTCCTTCATAAATATTCCACCGGGACGTTTCCAACTTTCCATGGACGACAATATCCAAGGGCTTGTTTGGCAGGCAAGAATTTCAAAACTTTGGTATAAAAGAAGACATCAAAAGGGCAGATGTTTTGTTTCATCCAAAATACCAATAGGAATCCCATATTTGTAACAGCCATACAGGTCCAGGAGTTTCAGCTTATATGTTGAAACTAAAACAAAATCAATGACTTCAACCTTTCAGTATATATATCCATTAAAACATATTTTACCTTCAACCACACCCATGCGGTATCACGTGTCTCCACGCTAAGACCTTGAAGTACATAATATGCATCTTGCTTGCGAAACTGACAAGTAATAGAGGCAAGTGAGACTTCATAAGAGTACAAGCTCATCCGATTGAGCTTCCACTGCCATCATGGAGAACCAACAAAGAAAAAAAATGAAAAGGTCTACCTCATTGGTGAAAAGAAGATTCAATGATTCAAGAACAATATTCTTATCCTTACAATAACACAATGTGCCTGGAACAAGGAGACAAAGCATTCAGAACAACCCAACATGTCAGCAAGCTTTGTTAAATTAAGAGTTGTTGCAAAGCCACATACTCAAGACACGCCCCCTTTCCTCTGCTTCATCTGACACCGTGTAGACTTTCAGAAGATCATTATAAGCAGATCTGTATGAAGTAGTAACATTCTGCATTGCAGCGAGGTATGCAGCCTGTAGTACATCGCAATAAGTATGAGGTAGGTAAAACGCAAGAGCACCATATAAAAGGAAAAAAGGCAGGACCTTTCTGGTATCAGGAGGAAGAAGAGAAGTGTTGCGATCATGTACAAAGATACTGAAACGCCTAACTCCCTCATTTATAGTCTTATCATGCCCAAGTTTGACAAGAGCAACCAAGAGCACTGGTCTAAGCAACGAGTCCAGGTGGCTCTCACCATCCTTGGGGTCCCAGCCTAATTTTCTGAAAAAAATAAACAAGGAGACTGTCATGTGGCCAAAGTCTATGTTGGCAAACAGACAGTACTACGAAACACTGCATCTGACTGTATAACAAGGCATGTTAGCAATAGCAAACAAACAGAAACAAGATGACTTTCCACGCAATGACAATTAAAGTGATTCAGAAGCAGGCAATGTAAGACATGGTTTGACATACACAGCAGGTGGCAGAAGAAGCTTGATCAGAAGTTGTTTGATGTCACCGACCAATCCAGGAGTAGCATCAACCGATATTTTAGCAATACTTAAACTCACCTGTGAAAAGCGAAAGGAAATAGCTTGAAAAATATCTTCAAATCAAAATATTGAAGATCATGGAATTCAGGAATTGATTGGTTATACAAGATTTACATACAGTATTTATGTGTGAAAGAACACTGTAATCAGCCTCCCCACGGTAAGCATACAGTAAACGTAGCAATGATGTTAAGGTTTGTTTGCAGGCGATAGATAAGGCCAGTGAATCTTCCACAATGCCTGCAATGTTAATGTTATGATACTTGTCACTAAAATAGTGATAAGAAAATTAACAGTATCACATGTGGTCCTTACCAATTTTATCCATTATAGAGAGCTTCTTGGCCTGCAATGCATTTTCAAGTGCAGCTGCAAGTTTATCGTCGTATTGAACTCTATAGAACCCTGTTTGATTAATGTTCAACTTAATCCAAAAGTCTCCACCCTTCTCTTGGTTACCACACTGTGAAGCAATGTCTCTTATATCCAGCCTATCACTTTTGCCTTTCAGTAGAATTTTTTTCTGTGTATAATATGAACCACAGCCTGCAGTTATAGGGACAATCCACATTCCGGGGCCAGAGGACCCATCTAACAAAAACTGTGCCTGCAACAAAAGAAACAGTAACTACATAAAGGCTGAAGCAAAAGAACATACAACAGAAATCCACAGATCAATGAACTAGCATGCTAATTTTTTCCATTAGAATAATAATGTTTTGACAGTCAATTCAGCACTTCATATGTTGATGAATGCAAAGATTACACAGGAAGGACAATGTATTATAAAAACCTGTTCAAGTTCTAGATAATTCCCTTGAAGCTTTGCATTAATAACAGGGTACCCTTGTTGCTTTGTCCATGTAGTCATCATATTCTTGACAGGTTCGCCAGATTTCTCTTCAAGAACAGCCCACAGGTCCTCAGTTTTAGCATTTGAGTAGGCAAATTTTCTTATATATGAAGCCAACGCTTTCTGAAAGAGTAGATTTTTTTCCCCACATTTAGCACAATGAAAAGTATTAGGAGAATTACTCAAGAAATCAGAGAGTAAAGGCAAACAGAACTGGACAGAAAAAGGCAGGAAAAAATTAGTCTTCACTAAATAATATAAATATCAGAAAAGCATAACAGATAAAAATCTAACTCGCGATAAAAGAATGAGGAGTGAAAGACAGCTATAGCTTACTCGGCCATTCTTTCTTAACAGTTTTTGTTTTTAAACTTGTGCACACTACAATAACACAATTAGACTCCAATGGTAACATAAACATATCCCAGGGCTTTAAATAAAAGGAAAAACTCCTTTCACTGACTTCCTATGGACTATTGTCACTTAATTAATCGATTTATCTACTCCATATTTCTCATCTACCAATCCACATTTAGTCTATTTGAGTAATAAAACAAGTAAACCAATTCATAGGTTCTGCAAAATGCATCAAACATGGGTAGGGCAAGTTTGAAAGAAACAAATGTACTGTGCCCTCTAAACTAAAACATAGATAGAACATAACAGAAATGGTTTTTGGGTGCCCAAACCAAAATGGTCAGCATGATTGCGCCCCAGGTTTGGAATAGCATGTTGCCTAACCTATTAGAGCATCAAGGTTTCGTCTATAAAACATCATTTTTGGAGAAAAAAAAAGAGAAAAAAATAATATTGTTCATGACAATTCACACAGTGCACTGGATTAACAACATGTGCACCTGTGTAGCAACTAAATGAAGAGATAAAAATGAGATGAGACTGTTGCTAATTGATATCAAAATAGAAGGTAAAGAGATCAGGGTGATTCCATACAACTTCAAACGGCAAAATAAAGTAGAAGATGCTGACTCAAGGCATTGCAAAATATTAAGGCTCGAATAGTGAAACAGAGTTTCAAGGAGAGCCAATCCAAACCTGAAAACGCTCTGCCCCAAGGTAATTCTGTAGCATACGAATAACAGAAGCACCCTTATCGTAGCTTATGGCATCAAAAATTTCATCAACTTCACTGGCATGATGTATTTCAACCTAGTGAGAAAAAAAGGGAATATTGTTAGCAAAATGAATCACAAGCCATTACCTAGACAAGGGAAAAAAGTCACTGTCAACATCTAAGTAATGGATTTAATTGTTGAAAATGGTCTGTAAGTTGTAAGTTTTTTTTATAAAAAAATGCACTACAGTTATTCTCCAATTTATATTCCATAGACAGTTCAAGAGTGAGGTCAGGATGGGTTCCTGGACAGCAAAGGTTTGTGACCCTCTTAGCCCAAGTTCGATACCAGGTAAGGGAGTTGGTCCGAATCCAAAATAAATAAATAAAATAAATAAAGGCTGGGATTTGTTCCCGAAATTCCAACTAAAAGGAAAGGAAAATAAAAGGGCAAAAAAATATCTAACTAGTGTTACTAAGGACACCTGAGCCCATAATTTTTTCCCCAGTCTGATGCTGAACACCCACATCACAACCAGACACTTCTTTCTGATTTCAAGTGCTATTTGCCATGCGCAAGAGTATTTTGCCAAATCAGACACCCAAGTCCAAGAAGATTCTGACACCCATGTTTGTGTCCAGGTAGAACTAGCATTAACTAAACGGAAACTAATAGAAAGAAAGAAAAAGGACGATACTTCAATAGCCAAATGTTTCAATAGCCAAAGGAGACAGGAGTTTATCATATCTATCATTGCTATTTTAACTATCAACAATTGTGCACCACAATGAACTCATATATTTCTACTGGACCTCAGTACACATTTACCACAAGATTGTAGTCAAACTTAAAGCATGCAATGTCTTAGTTGTATACAAAGCGATGAAAAAGCAGAACATACGAAACACAGCTAATTTTCAAACTATTAGACCAGAGCCATAGCTCATAGTAAATCCCAAAGGAGGGTTACCTCAATAGGGTGAGACTCTGCAAGTGAATCCAATTTGAGACCAGCAGTTGTGTCATCAAGGAATTGTGTCCAGATATTCCATTGCGGAAAGAAAGAATCTACAGCTAGATTACTCATCTGTTAAAAGAAAAGTCTATTTACTCAATATATAGAGGCAGCCTACGGACTGAAAATCTGAAATGTTAGGATCTAAAATTGATTACCCATGTAGCAAAACCTTCGTTTAGCCACAAGTGAGTCCACCACTCCATGGTTACAAGATTGCCAAACCACTGATGAGCCAGCTCATGTGCTACAGTAATTGCAATCTAAAACAAAGAAATGTTGAGATCATTAAAGCAAGGACATCTCTACATCTGGTATTCGATCACCTGAAGTGACCAATCTAACTATGAATTCAATGCAATCAATTGACCTGCATTTTATTGAATTAAAATATAATCTGATTCTCAAATATGGTAGTAACTCATCTATACTAATATTAAAGAGGCAAAATTTCTCTCCACCTATTTTTTCGTCCACCTCTCTCTAACTACTTGAAGAGTGGAGAGTTTCCACCGTGTCTCATATGTGACCCGGACTCATGACTCATACTCATACAAGTTAGGGCAACTCGCATCTAGCAACGATGAATACAGAGTTCGATTCCAATACATATTGGGTCGCACCTTGCGTATCTCGTACGTGAACTGGACTCATGACCCATGTTCATATGAGTTAGAACAACTCGCATCTAGCGATGACACGGAGCCCTATTCCTATACATATTGGGTTCCATTGCAACGCATGGGCACATTTGCTAATCATTTATAACAAGTGAAAGCTAGATAGTGGAAAGTTATATAACAAAGAGTCTGAGTAACGAAAGGTACACTCTGTTTGCTGGATTCCGCTGAAGACTCCTCATCAAAAAGCAAAGCCACTTCGCGGAAAGTAACCAGCCCATAGTTCTCCATGGCTCCGGCAGCAAAATCAGGGATGGCAACCATATCCAATTTGGGAAGCGGATAAGGAGTACCAAAGTAACTAAAAAAGTGGAGAAATGAACATTATATTAGTGGTTCTATCCTATTGTAACCACAACTATTCATAAACTTTTGTTATGGTTCTGCAAGCTTGTTTACTAGCAAGAGTGTGGTTGGCCGTACTCTTTATAAAGATGCAATGACTTGATTCCAACATCCAGTGCAAACTTCCCTTGGTTACTCTTGCCAACTTGAGTGTACACACGAACTTTTGTGCCTTTATACAATTATTAAACAAGATTAAGAAAATGGAATGCAAATGGAAAAAAAGAAGATGATACCAACTTTTGTGTGTGTTCATGTTCTTTATTTTATTATGTATATATTTATCCAGTAACACAGATTACTTCCCGATTAAAATTGGACTTCATCAAGGATCAGCCTTAAGCCCGTATCTCTTTGCCTTGGTAATGGATGAGGTTACCAGGAACATACAATGGGATATCCCTTGGTGTATGTTGTTCGCTGATGATGTAGTGTTAGTGGACAAAAGCCAGGCGGGAGTAAATAGGAAACTAGAGTTATGGCGGCAGACCCTTGAGTCTAAAGGTTTTAGATTGAGCAGAACTAAAACCGAATACATATGATGCGGCTTTGGCGGAGTTGTACAGGAGGAGGGAGATGTGAGTTTGGAAGGTCAAGTAGTGCCTAAAAAGGATACCTTTCGGTATCTGGGATCGATGCTACAGAGAGATAGAGATATTGATGCGGACGTTAGCCATAGAATCAAAGCAGGGTGGATCAAGTGACGACAAGCTTTTGGCATTCTCTGTGACAAGAGGGTACCACAAAAGCTAAAAGGCAAGTTTTATATAACGGCGATTAGATCGGCTATGTTGTATAGAGCAAAATGTTGGCCTACAAAGATTCGACATGTTCAACAACTGAGTATTGTAGAAATGCGTATGTTGCGATGGATTTGCGGTCACACAAAAAAGGACCGAGTTCGGAACGATGATATACGTGATCGCCTAAAGGTAGCACCAATTGAAGAAAAGCTTGTCCAACATCGATTGAGGTTGTTTGGCCATGTCCAAAGGAGACCTCCAGAGGCACCAGTGCATTGTGGAGTCCTAAGCCAAACTAATAATATGAGGAGAGGTAGAGAAAGACCGAAATTGACATGGGGGAGGCAATAAAAAGAGATTTGAAAGCTTGGGATATACCTAGAGATCTATGTTTGAATAGGAGTACTTGAAAAACAGCTACTGAAGTGCCTGAACCGTGACTTGGGGCTCTTGGTGGATTTCAACTCTAGCCTACCCCAACTTGCTTGAAACTGAAAGACTATGTTGTTGTTGTTGTTGTATATATTTATCCAGTAGGGGCTCACCCTAATGTTCCTTTAAAAAAGATGATACATGTCAAACTAACGCAAGAAAAGTAGAGTTGATACCTTCTGGTGTTACACCCTCTATATATTCAAGCAAACCAACAACTATAGCCACTAAATAAGTCGACATAAGAGGTGATTCCACATAGCGAACAGTCTTGATAGGACCAGCAACTGTCTGATTAGCTATTGGCATATTGGACAATGCCACCATCCCCACTGGTACTTCAAGTGTTAGCTTGAACCTAGCCTAAAAAATAGACAGAGAAAAATGGAAACGTAAGAAACCACATATTTGATATTTTATTAGGCATGCGTACATGAGACTGAGAGGAGCATAAAGCTACAGGTTGGAGTAGAACTTGCTACTATATATGTACAAAATGTTGCTCAGAGCACAAAAGCCTAATAGATGAAACACCTGAAGGAGCAAACCCAGATAATCAGATATTTCATTTTAGTACTATAATCACCTTGAATGCAGGCTCATCCCAGCATGGGAAGCACCGCCGAGCATCCACAGACTCAAATTGTGTCACTGCCATATTCTTCATCTTTCCCTTATACTGGTACTTACTGCATCAAACAGCATTCAGAGTTATTACCGCAGAAAAAAACACTTAAAAGAATGAAGAAAAGGAACGAACAAAATGGATTCGAATCGAACACATTTTTTATTAAAAAAAAAAACTCCCATTTAGTAGCTCGTTCCAAGAAGCAACTTCCTGAAATGCATGCTTTTTGAATAACATAGCAAGTGCCTAGTTGGCGTTGATTGGATATCATGAATGATGGTAGAACAAGTAAGTATGGGCAAAAGACGAGATCGAAATTTGTTAACTATAGACTATGTTATCATGATCGTGCCATAGAGCTCACAGATTTTAGGAGCGAATACAATTCAAAGGATTGAAGGCATGACTATGAAGTCTCTCGTACCAGCAAAGGCAATAATTTTGACCTTTCTCCATTTCAGCAACGCTCAATTTAAGTGCCAAAAAATAAGAGTTTAGGATTAGAGGAAACCCATACCTCCGGTAGAACCCCCTCATCTGGTCGTTGAGCGTGCCGTTAAATTTCATACTGAGCACGCCCTCACCGAGTGGCAGGTCCTTGGAGAATCCGAGCACCAGGATCTCGTCGTCATCGAAAAACACCACCTCCTTAGGCGCCAAATCCTGCAAAAACCGGCCCCGGACCGGCATCCGAGATGATATTTGGCGCCAAGGGAAGGGCAAATATATGGCAACATTTTTTCTTCGAGAGAGTTGGGTCGGCGCGTACGTACCCGGAAACGGATGGAGGCGCTGTCGACTGAGAGGTCGGCGGCGTTGAGGACGAGGAAGCGGGTGGGCGCGGAGACAGCGACGGCGACGGCAGCGGTGCCCGAGAAGGTGCAGGCGACGAGGTCGGGGCGAATGCGCAGGTCGTAGCGGCGCGGCGCGGCGAAGCGCGGGAGCAGCGGCTGCCCGCGGAACTGTGCCGGCGTACCGGCCACCGCCGGCGGCGGCGGCGCGGGCGCGCGGCCAGGCGGTGCTGCTGCCGCTTCGACATTCGCGTCCTGCGTGGCGTGAATAGAATGAGACAGTGGCCCAGCTTACGTGCATCAAATTGTGAGTAAGCCCGGCTAACGGCCCACTAGGCCATACACGAGAGTGTGGGCAAACCCATACACAAATAACACTTGTAGCAAAAGGCCCATCTAACGCTATCTTATGGATAACTTTGCAACACAAGATCCTAAAAAAATGCAATACAAGATCAATATATAATTCTATATTATAATTTTATAGATATTATTACTGTTCCCGTTCTAAATTATAAGTTGTTTTAATTTTTTATTTTTGTTATGCACCTTCATATAGTTATTATATCTAAAGACGTTTGCTATTTATTGATGATAGTTTTTTTTGTAAATCTGTTAGATTTCTATATATTTGACCATGCTTTTATAATTTGTGCTACAACTATCTACTGGGGCATTTATAAAAAATCTAACAGATTTGACCAAGACACTCCATATCTAAATATATAGTAAAAATTATATATCTATAAAAATCTAAAACGTCTTATAATTTGAAACGAATAGAGTATATATTAGTTAAAATGCCATATTATTAAATATGGTTCGAAAAAATACACTTGTTGCATAACCCATGATCCCGTATTAGTAACGTGACCTACGCCAACTTTTAAAATTTTATGGTAAATCATTTTTCCTCGTCTAAGCAAAGTTTTTTTTTATACAAAAGTATACAAACCGAATGAGTTTATTTGAATCCATCGTAAAATCATAATCTAAGCAAGTTTGTACAAAAGCACAAACCGAATGAGTTTATTTGAATAATATGGCAATAAAAGTACTAATGTACAATGTGCCGATCTCTAGCAGCGCTACCTTGTTGAAGTACCGGGCAAGTACTCCTGCGGTCTCCCCGGCGAACCCCATCTTCCTGCCGCCGAGCGGGGGCCCAGCGTCGCCACCACTGGCACCCGGCAAGACGGAGACGAGCAGCAGTGCCACCAGCAACGACGTCGCGACGATGCCGGCGCCGGCGGTCGTAGCCGTGGGCAGCCTCTGCATGCTTCTCTTCGTTGTTCTCTCTCTCTCTCTCTCTCTCTCTCTCTCTCTCTCTCTCTCTCGATCCGGCACAGGCGCACAGTGACACCCCAGGTCGGTCGGCACACCCTTCTGTCACTGAGAGTGCCTTGGGTTCAGTTGGGACTTGGGAGAGAGTGCATGCGTTATTACTGGCGCGCGGCCTGCGGACCAGCGGCGGTGCGCGGAGGGAGGAGAAGAAGAGGTCGTCGGAGAACACCCCGCGGATCGCGCAAAAGAATTGGATCATGTGAACCGACGCATTTCGGGGCAGGCAGCAGACTGGCAGAGGCAACGCTGGAGGTGGCGTGGAGGATCCGTGATTTTTACATGCCGACAAGGGGCCTGATGCCTCTGCGGTCTGCGGTCTGCCTCGCCCATCACTGCAATAACTTTTACAAGGAGAGTTTCCTGGGACGTTGCTCTTGTTGGAACCGATGGGGCAGGGTTCCGTGTACTGCACTGTATCCACTCACTCACGAGGTAGTTGAGATCCGTGATTTTTTTTTTGAATCCGAGATCCATGAATAATACTGTGACTGACGACACGGTCCATGCAAAGTTAAGCTAATAAGCATATTTATTTATCATTCTGATTGTACTAAGTAAATACGGGAATCTCAACATTGGCCTCCCGTGCAAAACGTTGACCACTAAACTTTTTAAAACGTATCAGACCGACCACGTCGTATTTATATTTGTCTATAAGTGAGAAGGCTAAAGCACGCTCGATCATGCGTTAGAGAAGCACGTGACTTGTTTATTTTGTTCTCTGATGAACAGATAATAACATGACAAAAAAAAAAAAAACCAAACACATGTGAGACCACATGCCACGTATGTCATGTCCGTCAAAATCGCCATTCAAATTGAAACCGGATTTTCTTCGGGAAGGGGGAGGGAGGCGCAATTTGTCCGGTTTCGAAAGTAAAGAGGAACATGTTGTTTAATTAATTGGTGTGTTCTAAATTTAGTGATAAGTTTACAGGATAATTCAGACATTAGTCTTTTTCTAATGGGTATATTTTATCATATTGAGTACAGGTATGGATTGACGGTACATAGAGGGTTCTTAACCATTGCTAGCCCTACACAATGCACGAGCGTACCTCACCTATCGAGCAGCTACGATAATATGCGTCCACCCGCCTTTGTGGCGCACAGACGTGCAGGCCACAGAGGGGCTAGCCAATGGCTAGTAACTCGTGGGGGCTAGGGCCTATGGCATGTTTGGGTTGGGCACCTGTTGGTCTCGAAGCGGGACACAAAGAGAAGGCATGCATGTCTGAGACGGGAGAAAACAACTTGAGGGAGCGAAAACATATTGCGGCATGTACATGTCGAACAAGTTCTATCTTCACCGTTGAATACTTCTTTGAGATTCGTGCTGCTCACTCTCCCTAATGCTTTACACTCCTGATTGGGAAGGCACATATCTCGACATGATGTTTGGATGGTAAGGATAGCACATGCTCATTATGTATGCACCAAAAAATGTTTTGGCTTGAGCGAGGGATGGGTTGGTCTAGCATTTTTTTATGGGTGAGGATGTCCTCTATCTTATGCAAATATTTTCTGACGAGGACGATTCTATCTCTACTACTACTTTCTAATCAAAAAATTGTAAAAGTGGGATCTTTTCAACCCATCATGTCTTGTCCCGTCGTTCGAACCAAATGCCAAGTCATCCTCCGATGTCACTCTACTGACACTGTGATATTATTGACTTATTGTGGCTACAGTCATCCTATATACATATGTCAGAGGCTATTTGGAATGGCTTTTTCTGGTTATCTCTCTATGCTAGTCAACCAATGAAGTTAATTTTTGTTAGTCTCACCGAGGCTTCTAGTTTACTTTGGAAATAAGAAAAGAAAAGAAAAAGTTGTTTTAGGAGATTAAGCCACTAGGTCGGTGCCTTAACTATTCTGCCTCGATCGTTAACACCTTCATTTCATTGATAATGGTCAGACCTCCTATCTCTCGTTACATCAGATCTCCCTCCTATTATCTTCCGGTGTGATGCCCCCATCTAGCCGTCTTAGCTTACGGTGTGGTAGCAACAACCCATATCACCTCTCTATATATGCCCCGTATATCACCACCATTTGTCACCAAGACGGACTTCAATTTCATCAGGGGTTCAAGTCCAATGCAGAGTATAACCCATAACCTAAGTCAAACGTTATTTGTAAGCCTCAATGGGGGCATAGTAAGTGCAGGCCACAATGGAAGTGCGTACTAGGTGCATCTGTTTTCAATAGAAAGGGATATAAATATTATTTCATATTGATTTTATGGAAGATCAATGAAGCATATGAGTTGATATATAGTCAGAGATAACAAAGTTTGACAAATAAAAATCATATAAAACAACATAGTGATGCATATTATGACTCTTAGCAAGTGTATGGGTCTGTCCGGTTGCCTTTCTAGGCAGCGCTTTTCGTAGCAACGACAACTACTACAAATGATTGTAACCGAACACGTCCTATGTTCTTTTTATTTTCTACTAGGAGATTCTCTAAGTTTTCTTTTGGTAAACATGAAATCCTCTAAGGTTGAAGTTGGTGCAGATATTGCAACTTGCCGACAGGGGCGCAGACAAGGGGGCGAGCAGGGGCACATGCCCCCTATGAATGTGAATTTTCCACTGATTTTTTTTTAAATTCAAATTAATTTTTAAAAATTAACACTGCTGGTCCTTTCTAGAATTAAAAAACAACAACTTCCTGGTTTGCCCCTGCTTGCCGAGCTCAGCGGCTATTCCAAACGCGTAGCTTGGCACGTGCGCTGCTATGTATATAAAACAAAAAAATTAATACTCCTACTAGTTTTTTTATATGTGCGTGGGAAGCCAATGACAAAACATTTAGGGGTCATTTGGATCCTTTCATTTTGAAGGAATTGAAATCTGCTTAATGGATTATGTTATTTGGCTTGGAATCTGGCATTCCATAATTTCTTCAAGCCCACATATAAACCTATCTCAAATTTATAGGATGGAAGATAAAAATTGATTCTATAGATCACCATGTTATATTTCTATTCTGTAATTTATAGTACGCTCTTGAACTCGCTTCCCTACACTAAGGCTGTCTCCAACAGGAAACCTATTGCGAAACCCAAACCTAAAATGGGTCTCCAACACAATACATATAGCCTCTAACAGAGTACCTATATGAAAGACCAATTTTGGGTGTCAGGAGGCATAACCCAAATCTGAGTATCCTCTCTCCTGAGACCCATTTGCAGAAAAGGGTTGTCTTTTAGATCTGTTTGTTAGAGAAGACCAAAAATAGATATTGAACCCTTTGCCTGTAGCGCTATCCAAATGACTAATGAGTCTTGTATTTTTACGTCGCGGTTGTTGGAGATAGTCTAACAATGATATATAAATAGATTACATATACAACCATAATAGCTTAATTAATCTATGTCTAAATTATAATTATTAAAATGAATTTAATTACAAGTATCCAAACGGGGCTCATGGTGTATTTCTATGCACTCCTATCTGTATTTTGGTGTCCATCAGAGCGGCCTGGCGCCCTAAGCATAGTCAACGCTCGCTGTGTGCAGGGATGAAAACGATACGGATATTTTCCGACCGTATTCGAAACCGAATCCGTTTAGAGGGGTTGAGATCTGTTCGTATCCGAGTTCGGATATCCAACATCCGATACCGTATCCGTATCCAAATACTCAAATCGCATATTTATGATGTCGATATCCAATCGTATTCTATCCGACATAGTTAACACTATCCGTATTCGAATTCGAATCCAGACAGAAATATAAAAATAAATATAATATCAATAACATCCGTCCATATCCTATCTGTTTTCATGCTAGCTGTGTGGCAGTCAAGGTGTGACACTAACGTTGCTCTACCAGCTCCAGCATCGTGCACGTAACAAACAGACAGCCGAGTTAATAACCCAGATAAATAAATATTACAGTGCTACTAGTGTGGTGGCTTGTGGGCCACACCCATAGACCCGGTAAGGAAAGTGAGGTAAAGGTCCTTCAGTAGTTACCTTGGCGGCTCGCTCCTCCAGCTCCAGCCTCCTCCGCACGGCGTCGGCGGCGCCCGTCGTCGTCCCTGGCGCCAAGAGGAGCATCAGCAGCAACAGCCCCGCCGCCGTCGTCGTGGCCGCGCGTCTAGGTGTAGCCATGGAGACGGACGGACGCGCCGCTCAATCGGCCGCTGGGCCTGCTGGCCGGCCAGCCGAGCCGTGCGCAGGTGCGCTCTCTGCTTGCTGCCTCGTTCTACTCTCTGCTTCTCAAGCACAAGCAGAGCCACCGAGTGAGCCTCGCCCTCGCGGGCAGGTGGGCGGCGCTGGTGACCGCCGGCCGACTTCGACTGCGAGCCTGCGAGGCACGGCGCTCCTCCACCTCCACCCCCGTCCGTCCCACGTCCCGAGGTCGCACCCGCGCGTGTATATATGCAGGCCACGCGCGGACCGGCCGGCCGGGCACCACCGCCACGTTGACCGTGCGCGAGCGAGACGGGTCGCGGGAAGGAAGTGGCCGTGGGATACGATATAGGCGGGCGTCCGCGTCGGCCGTCGGGCTCTCCGGACACGCAGTCTGATCGGTTGGCTGCTTCGTTTCGTCGATTTACAATCATTTTACTGACGGGACCACGCGACCACCCGGCGTTCGGGTCGGTGTCGGTCATACGTGGCGGTGAACGTGAACCGCCGCATTAGCGCCTAGCGGGGGCGGGCGCGCCTGTCGAGCGTCGACGGACGGGCGGGCGGGGAGCGCGTTGATGACAAGCGGGCCCCCCGGCCTGATGGTCAGTGATGGAGGTGAGGGCCGTTCCTGTCTGCGTGCAGTAACTGCTGCTCTGCCACTGCCACGCGCAGCGGCAGTGCCGCCAGTGACGGAGCCACCCTAGGGGTGGGGTGGGGCGGCTGCCCCAGCTACCGCCGGCGTCGCTCCAGACCCCATACCCCCTCTTCTTCCTTAGGTCAGGCTGCCGAGCTCCCAAGCAGAGGCCGCGCCGCCGCGACCTGGCGACGAGCGAGCCACGAGCATGAGCAGGAAGATGACCGGTTCGTTGTATTGCGCACTGGGCCTTTTCTTTGTCACTTTAGATTATCCCAACAACAACATGACATGCTTGCAGCTTGCCGCGGCGGCCACCCTCTTGTAGTGTTGTTGCGGCGCGATTGTCCCGTACTCCCCCGGCTCGTGCAGGCCAGGTGCAGCCAGCCGGCGAGGCTGCAGTCTATCTGCTCCGTTGTTTTATTTCGATCCTACCTTTGTTCGGGATGAGCTTGACAAAAAACACGAAAGTATTGTTTTTTTTTTCTAGGATGATCCAGCTATAACTGTTTTAGGCTAATTTTTTTTTCGGCGCTTAGTAGAAACGCGTTGTCTTTATGTTTAAACTCTCTTAATATAATAATACGTAAAAATCTTTTGTGTATTCGAGAAAAAAAAGCAAAAGCATGTGTTGCTTCCTGAAAGTAACAGGCAAGTTGATTGTTGCTGTACACGACTGTTTAATCAACCCAATAAAAGTAACAGGCAAGTTGATGAGTGGTTGTCGATGGCAATCACGTGCCCTCAAAAAGGCTGAATAAAATTAGTCCCAACGAAAATATGATCTAATTATATGTCAAGCTGAATTCAACGAGGACAATTTTATATCATCTCTATATCTATATCTATATTTTCTATAAAGATAATCTCCACTATAAGTTTATTTAAACATACAATCCATCCACTGACTATCCACGTCATCTTCCATTAATAACCATGTCATCCTAGTAACTTACAACTCTTAACGCAAGATATTCACATCATCTCCTATTCCAAATTCTTCGTAATCCCTGGAGCATTGCACGCAGGGAATCACATGAGCATAACAATCCCATGCTAAGCCTAAAACTTACTTGAGATTGCATATAAAATACCAAGTGTTTCTGATACTTCATTACCATACAACCTTTCTAATTACTACTTCCAATAAAATTAAAGTGCCGGACATTTTCAACACATGTTTTTAAACCTTTGTTTAGTAACAAATTTTAACATGATCCCACATAAAATGATATATCTTTTACCATGTCTTCAACCATGAAAATCATGCATGTGTACATATATCTTGAAAACAATTATACAATGAAGCTGCGTTCTGTAAATTCTGTTTGGTTGCTTATGTTTTATTATATGTGATCGCCTCCATGTTCTAATGAAGGTCTTATGTCTAGTATACAGGCAGGGGAGGTGAGCGTATTTTATTTATGTGTGTCACATCGTTTTATACAAATCTACATTGTCTAACACGACTACATCTGACGTACTACCTATTCTTGTATTGGTTTTGCTTTCAACATCCTATATAAGTTTGTATAAAAGGCTCTACAGGCAATTAAACATTGCACAAATCTGAATATAGACATGTAAACAACTGAACAACAATCCCTATTCTAATGTTAAAGATGACCGGTTCCAAAAAAAGTTTGTTGCTAGAGTTATTATGTCAAACATACCTATTCGAGGACGACATAATGCAAAAAAAGTAAAGTGGCCTGGCCTGTTTTAACATAAGACAGATCGTGGGAATCAAACATGTAGGATTGGTCGCCAGGTACCCACGACATCAGTATGTCATGGATATATATGAATAATAAAAAGCTTCTGTACTTATCAACCGTTGATTAAAACTAAAAGATCGCTGATGAGTGGCTTTCCTGTCGATCAGAACCATACCCCCAGAAAAGAGGAGGGAAAGCTGCTCAAATACTACTACTCTTGAATAATATATAATATATGTTGGATATATTATGGGCATGACCCATATAATATTTAATAAATCAAATAAAACTCTATGGTCCATAACATTAAACGTTATATGGTTTAATACTGTACAGGATTTTGATTGAACGTTGACTCAGCTTATTTGGTTGAAAATTATCCATCTTAATTGAGAAGCTGAGAAAAGGACACAGGAGTGCCACACGCGCGCCGCCGCCACCGCCGACCGGGCTAAGGCTGTGGGCGTGGCAGGCAGGCGGCGAGCGAGCGGACGGGCGGGCGTGGCTTGCGCCAGTTGCTGTCTCTTCATGTCTCCGTCTTCTGAGTTCCTCGACTGGCTTTCTCCCTCCCCGCTGCAGGCATAAAAGTAGAAGTCCTCCGTCAGTCCAATCTTCCATTCGCTTTCGAGAGACCACATCTCAGCCGCCCTTTGGTTTTCCCCGTCCCATACCTCTGCGCGCACGGAGCAACGGGAGAGCAGGTGCCTCCGGAACCCTCGTCCACCTACGAACCTTGCACGGGGTGTGCGGCGATTAGGTTTTTGGGGAGCGATTCTGCGACTGCTCGTCCACGTCGCAGACATCTTCTTCTTGGTGATCGCTCGTGGAACAGCAATGTGTCTTCTTTCTAGTGACAGTTTGTGGGACTGCACTGCGAACACCTTCCTGCATCGACTGTGGTCCACGACTTCGAGCAACGCACTATATCTAGTGCGAATGGAGCCTCCGATGCCCTCGGCATGGGACCCTCCGCTGGGTACACTCTTAACTCTCTGATTACCGTACTTTGCGTACTTATTGTATCGATCAATATGTCATACTTGCATGCTGTAGCGTTTGTTAGTGATATACACATACACATATATGTCGTCACGAATCTGCTAATGTTTTATTTCTGAATTAAATTGACCATGAAAATGCCTAATTATCTAACAATCCAAAAACCTAATCTTAGGCAATTTTCTATCAGTGGTTTTGCTGCTGCTTTGAAGCCGAATATCTTTGATGGCAAGAATTTCATGATATAGCGTGCCAAGATGGTGTTGTAGTTGACTGCTATAAACTGCTATCATGCCGCACAGGGGAAGCCTAAACAATTTACTCCTAAGGAGGAGCAAAAGTTCTTGGCAGCCGATAACCTGTTTCGAGGCGCCGTGATTAGTGCACTTTATAGTAAGTATGAGAAAAACTACATATCTTACACATCAGGCAAAGAATTATGGGATGCTCTTGAGGCAAAGTTTGGAGTTTCTGATGCTGATAGTGAGCTATACCTTATGGAGCAGTTGTATGACTACAAAATGGTTGAAAAGTGTTCTGTAGTGGAATAGTCTCAAGAGATTCAGGCGCTAGCAAAGGAACTAGAACATTTTTCATGTTTGTTGCCCGACAAGTTTATGGCCGGCGGTATAATCGCTAAGCTGCCACCTTCTTGGAGGGATTTTGCTACTTCTCTAAAACACAAGAGACAAGAGTTTAGCATGGCTGAGCTTATTGGATCTCTTGATGTTGAGGAGAGGGCGAGAGCAAAAGACAACCGTGGAAAAGGAGTACAGTCTTTCGCTGTCAATATGGTGCAGAAGGAAAACTCATTTGCATTCCGTAATAAAAAGAAGGAGAATATGAAAGAGAACAACAATACAAAGCCTAAGCAATCTGCTGAGTTTAAAAAGAAAAACAACAAAAAAGGTAGAGGTTGCTTTGTTTGCGGAAGTGATGAGCATTGGGCAAGTGCGTGCCCAGATTGCAAATATAAGCAAGAAAAGAAATCAGTAAACGTGGTGATTAGCGAGACTGGAGGAGGAACATCTGTGTATGGTAATTCTTTACCTTTTGTTCTTTCAGTTTTCAGTTTGTCTTTCACCTGAGTGGTGGATGGATAGTGGTGCTAATATTCATGTGTGTGCTGATGTTTCTTTGTTTACATCCTATCAGGCCGGTGGGACTAGAGCCTTGCTGATGGAAAATGGTTTGCATGCACGTGTTATTGGTGTTGATACGGTCATTCTAAAGTTTACTTCGGGAAAGATGATGCTATTAAAGAACATGCAACATGTCCCCTCCATCAAGAAGAATCTTGTTAGCGGTTCTTAAATGTGTCGTGATGGTTTTAAAATTGTGCTTGAGTCCAATAAGTGTGTTGTGTCGAGACATGGAACATTTGTTGGAAAAGATTATGATTACGGAGGCTTGTTCCGCTTATCTTTGCTTGATGGTGTGTGTAATAAAGTAGTGAACAATGTTAATGTTTCGGATGAGTCGAATATATAGCATTCACGACTTTGTCACATTAATTTTGGCTGTCTCACGCGGCTTGCAAATCTGAATTGAATCCCAAAATTTAACTTAGTCAAAGATTCTAAGTGCCAGGTTTGTGTGCAATCGAAGGCGCAAGCCTCACAAGGCTACTAAGGCGAGGAACTTGGCACCATTAGAACTCGTTCATTCTGATTTATGCGAAATGAATGACGAATTGACTAAAGGCGGTAAACGATACTTCATGATATTTATAGATGATTGTACTAGATTTTGCTACGTGTATTTATTGAAAACTAAAGATGAAGCGTTGCATTATTTTGAAGTCTATAAAGCTGAGGTAGAAAATCAACTTGAGAAGAAAATCAAATGTTTACGGTCCGATCGCGGGGGAGAATATTTCTCAAATGATTTTTATGAGTTTTGCGCGGTGCATGGAATTATTCATGAGAGGATGTCACCATACTCACCACAGTCCAATGGGATTGCAGAGAGAAAGAATCGCACTCTAACTGATTTGGTTAATGCCATGTTAGAGACTGTAGGACTATCTTAGGAATGGTGAGGTGAGGCTATATTGACAGCGTGTCATGTCCTAAATAGGGTGCCCACAAAGAATAAAAAAATTACACCATTCGAGAAATGGGAGAAGAAGAGATTAAATCTCTCTTACCTATGAACTTGGGGTTGTTTGGCAAAGGTGAATATGCCAATAAATAAAAAACAAAAGCTTGGACCAAAGACTGTTGATTGTGTTTTTCTTGGTTATACTATTCACAACGTGGGTTATAGATTTTTAATTATAAATTCTAGTGTTCCTGAGATGGCTGTTGATACAATCATGGAATCTAGAGATGCTATATTTTTTGAGAATAAATTTCCCATGAAAAATGCACCTAGCACGACTAGTCATGAATTTATAATTCCCCATGAGCATGAAAATTTTACTCTGATAGAATAAATTGAGGAACCCTATATGCAAAATCCTGAGGAGGATGACACTATAGTCACTAGAAAAAGTAAGAGATAGAGGACTGCAAAGTCTTTTGGTGATGACTATATTGTGTACCTTGTGGATGACACACCAACGACCATTGAAGAGGCATATTCCTCTCCTAATGTTGACTTATGGAAGGAAGCAGTACGGCGTGAGATGGATTCTATTATGTCTAATGAAACTTAGGAAATAGTTGATCATCCTTATGGGTGTAAGCCTATAGGGTGCAAATGGGTGTTCAAGAAAAAGCTTAGGCCTGATGGTACTATCAAGAGGTACAAGGCAAGACTTGTGGCCAAGGGTTATACTCAAAAGGAAGGCGAGGATTTCTTTGATACTTATTCACCGGTTGCCTGATTGACTACAATTCGAGTTTTGCTTTCCCTGGTAGCCTCTTATGGTCTTATCGTTCATCAAATGGATGTTAAGACAACTTTCCTAAACAAAGAGTTAGAGGAGATCTATATGAATCAGCCGGATAGATTTGTAGCAAATGGTCAAGAAGGCAAGGTGTGTAAATTATTAAAGTCATTATAGGGCCTAAAATAAGCTCCTAAGCAATGGCATGAGAAGTTCGATAGAACTCTAACATTTGCTGGCTTTGTTGTGAATGAAGTTGACAAATGTATGCACTATCGATATGGTGGGTGAAAGCATCTAGGCCCCTAGTTAGGTTTCGGTGATTAATGACAATACGTGATTACTGTGACTAATGTGTGTTTTGTAGAGACAATTAAGTTAGGTCATGGTAATGGCGATCGATTGGGCTATCATGGTGGTCATGCCCCTACGATGGAAATCATTTCGGTTTTCAAAGGATGGACGACAAGGTTAAGGATGGACTAGTTCTAAGTGTCGATTGGAATTGAAGAGACACTTAGAGTAGTTTAGGACTTTGTTTTTCCTTTGGCCGTACTATTAAGGGGGGTATGGACAGGTAGCTTGACCTAGGTGAGTCTAGTGGGTTAGGTGTGGTGCACACTTGCTAAAACTAGCACTAGGTAGCTCCTAAAAAGCCCTTAGATCCATTAGAGCAAACTTCATTCATGTATGATCAAGAGTTAGAAGTGAATGGAGGGTCAAATGCTGACCGAACGTTGGCTTCGGTGTGACCGGACGCTGGCACAGAGTCCGATCAGTTCATTTGATCAAGGTGAAGTCATCTGGAAGTGACCGGACACTGAGAGGTGAAGTGATCGGACGCTGAGTCCCAGCATCCGATCGACTCCAGTAAGGCTCCAGAGAGGGAAAATCACGACCGGACACGTCCGGTCACATCTTTAACACTTGAGTTCTAGGAGAACTAGCCGGGGCATCCGGTCAATATGACTAGAGCGTCCGATCACCTCGCAGAGGCACATAATGGTTCGTTTTTTAGTCATGGTTATAAATACTTCCTCCATTCATGTGTGGGGGTACTTTTGCTCATTCCAACAGCTGAGAAACACCTTTGTGAGTGCCAAGAAGAGCAATGTCCTAGTGAGGTGATTGAGATTTGAGAATCCCAAAGAGAGTCCTCATTAGTGAGATCAAGAGTAGCAAAGTGTGCATCCACCCTTCTCATTAGGCTTGTCATGGTCATGTGAGAGTTCGTGCTTGTTACTCTTAGTGATCGCCATCACCTAGACGGCTTGGTGGTGATTGGGAGCTTGGTGATCATCCAGAGGAGCTTGTGGATGATCCAACTCAAGTTGTGAGTGGTTGTGGGTGATTCACCGTGATGGAGTGTCAAAGAATCAACCCGTAAAGAGCACTTGATCCTTGCACGGATCAAGGGGGAGCTACACCCTTGCGCGGGTGCTCCAATGAGGACTAGTGGGGAGTGGCGACTCTCTGATACCTTGGCAAAACATCACCGTGTTCCTCCTTCTCACTTTACTTTGAGTAATTTAATTCTTGTCATTTACATTCATAGAATTGCCATGCTAGAGTAGGATTGGAACTTAGGTTGCTAAACTTTTATGCGGTAGATCAATAGAAACACTTTCTAGGCACAAGGGGTTAATTAGGCTAACCATAGGACTTAATTATTGCAAAGAAATTTAGAATTAGCCCAATTCACCCCCCTCTTGGGCATCTTGACCCTTTCAATTGATATCAGAGCCTTGTGCTCATGTACTTAGGCTTAGCCGCCTAGAGAAAGATGTCTCACGGGGATGGACCTCCTCCTATCTTTGAGGGGGATGATTTTCCATATTGGAAAATCCGCATGGAGGCGTATCTAGAAGCCCTAGATGTTGGAATACTTAGAGCCACCTCAAAAGGCTTCCCAAAACCTCGGGATGCTACACACCTACAAGGCGATGAGGTGAATTATGAAAAATGGAATGCAAAGACTCGAAACACCATCTTTAGAGCCTTTACAAAGATGTGTTCAACCGGGTGAGGAACCACAAAGACATCTATACACTATGGTCGGATGTTTGTGCGCTCCATGAGAGAACCAAGAGTGAGCGTGAGGAACGCTATCATCTTGTCATAAAAAAGCTTAACTCTTTTGAGATGCTTCCTAAAGAATATGCTAATGAAATGTACTCACGCTTGAATATTCTTATAGAGGAAGTCAATGGGCTTGGACTCACTCAAATGCAACCATCCGATATTGTAAGAAAGATATTGAGTGTCCTCCCCATTGACAAATATGGGCATATTGTGATCGTGCTTCATCAAGGTGATCTTTCCACCACTACACCGACACAAATCTTAGGAAAGATCAATGCTCATGAGATGTACATGCACATAACACCTCAAGATGGCTCATCCTCTAACAAGAAGAAAGACAAAGACTTGGTATTCAAGGCTAGCCAAGAGAAGGGCAAAGCAAGGCTTGAGTATGAGAGCTCAAGTGATGATGAAATTGATGATGAAAGCCTTGCTCTCATGGTGAAAAGAACCGCCAAGATGCTAAAGAAGCTCAACAAGAGTGGCATCAAGTTTGATGGCAAGAAGAAGTTCTTCACAAGCTCTAGAAGGAAGCCAATCTTAGAGATGGATTGCTACAATTGTGGAGAACTTGATCATCTAGCACATCAATGCACAAAGCCCAAGAAAGACAAGTATAAGGGCAAGAAAGATGACTCAAGCAATGAAGAAGAAGATGAGAAGAAGAAAAACAAGCCATACAAGAAGAGAGATGGTAAGAAGGACTTCCACAAGAAGAAGAAAAGTGGAAAGGCATACATCGTCGGTGATTGGCTTATGGACATTGATTCATCAAGTTGCTCATCCGATGATGATAGTGATAATGAGAAGGTGGCCGCCATTGTGATTGACTCCTCATCATCTTCACCAACACCACCGCTATCATTCTCTACACACCTATGCCTTATGGCCAAGGGTGAACAAAAGGTATCAAATGATGATGATAGTAGTAGTGATGTTCATGCTAACAATGATGAGTGTGATAGTGATAGTGATGATGATGAATTTAAATCACCTTCATATGATGAACTTGTCAAATTGCTAAACAAATATACTTGAATCATTAGAAATACTAGAGCTAAGAATGACAAGCTAGAAGCTAAGAATAATTCTCTTTTAGCTAAATGTGATGTAGTCAAAAAGGCTAGTGTTGAGCTTAGAGAAGCAAATGATGCTATATCATCCAAACTCAAGGAGCTCAAATCTTCTAAGAAAGAGCTTAAAGATAAACATGATAAACTTGATAGGATACACAATGAGCTCATCACTAGCCACAACAAGCTAAAAGAAGAATATACTACTCTTAAGATTAATCATGATAATCTTGTCATTGCTCAAGAATTTCTATCCAATGAGCCACATGATGCTGTTGTTAAGATTGATATAGCTACATCATGTGATGATTTGATCATTGAGAGCATTGAGCAAAGTTCTAGTAGCAAGGGCAAGCAAGTGGTTGAGGCAGATGATTATGATGAGTTTGTCAAGCTCAAGAATGACAATGAAAAGCTCAAGAAAGATCTTGAAGAGATCAAAAGCCACAATGCTATTGTGCTAAAAACTCTTGATTATGATAGTGATTTGACTCTTGAGAATGAGAAGCTCAAAGAAGAGAATAAGAAGCTCAAGGAAGAGAAAAATAATGATGCTCTCAAGGAAGAAAACAAGAAGCTCAAGTTGGAGAAAGAACATCTCAAGATTGGATTGAGCAAGTTCACAAGAGGAAAGCATCTTCAAAATGAGCTACTAATGAACACCATTATGAAGATGGATAGAAGTGGCATTGGGTACATGGCAAACAAAGAGAAGAAGGCTCAAGCTCAATAACAACAAAAGCCAAAGCCAAAGAAGTGTTTTGAGTGTGGACAAGAAGGCCACTTTGCCCATGAGTGCTAAACTCCATCACCACAACCCTTGCCCAAGCATACTAGACCTTTTGCCTTCAATGCTCATTACATGCTTAGAAAGGATTCTAGTGGAAAGATGAAAGTCATGTTCTTAGGACCTCCAAACAAGAATAGGCCTAAGAAAATTTGGGTTGCAAAGTCACTTGTTGAGAAGGTGAAGGGCCCTCAACAAGTTTGGGTTCCTAAAGCTTGATCTCTTATGTGTAGGTGAACTACAAGACTGGTGGAAGTCATTGGGTTATTGGTAGTGGTTGCACACAACATATGACTGGTGATCCTCATATGTTCACCTTACTAGATGAAGAAGTAGATGGACAAGAAAGAATCATATTTGGAGATAATTCTAAGGGCAAGGTTAAAGGATTGGGCAAAGTGGCAATATCAAATGATCATTCTATCTCAAATGTGCTCTATGTTGCTTCATTGGGCTTCAACTTGCTATCTGTTGGACAATTGTGTGATCTTGGCTTCCAATGCTTGTTCATCGAGAAGGAAGTTATTGTATCTAAGAAGGATGATGATCAAGTGATATTCAAAGGATTTAGATACAACAACCTATACTTAGTGGATTTCACCTCGGAAGATGCTAACTTGAAAACATGCCTATTCATCAAAACAACACTTGGGTGGCTATGGCATAGAAGACTTGCTCATGTTGGGATGAGCTCACTCAAGAAACTAATGAAGAATGATTTGGTGAGAGGGTTGAAGGATGTGAAGTTTGAGAAGGACAAGCTTTATAGTGCATGTCAAGCCGACAAGCAAGTTGCAAATACTCATCCAACAAAAGCTTTCATGTCAACCACAAGAGTGCTAGAACTCCTTCACATGGACTTATTTGGACCAACAATATACAAGAGTTTGGGAGGAAATCTTTATTGTCTTGTGATTGTTGATGACTATTCAAGATACACATAGGTATTCTTCCTTCATGACAAATCCAAAGTTGCATCTTGCTTCAAGAAGTTTACCAAGAGAGCACAAAATGAATTTGAAGTGAAGCTCAAGAAGATTAGAAGTGATAACGGCAAAGAATTTGACAACACAAACATAGAAGCCTATTATGATGAAGTTGGGATCAAGCATGAGGTCTCCGCAACATATACTCCTCAACAAAATGGTGTAGTTGAGAGAAAGAACCGGACATTGATCACTCTTGCAAGAACAATGCTAAATGAGTACAACACCCTCGAAGCTCTATGGGTGGAAGCTATCAACACCGCATGCTATGCATCCAACCGCCTATTCCTTCAAAAGTTCTTTGGCAAGACACTTTATGAGTTGCTCAATGGGAAGAAGCCGGGCGTCTTCTTCTCTAGGGTGTTTGGTTGCAAATGCTACATCTACAAGAAGCGGCAACACCTAGGGAAGTTTCAAAGATGGCGTGATATTGGTTTTCTTGTTGGTTACTCATCAAAGTCCAAAGCATATAGAGTATTTAATCATGCCACTGGCTTGGTTGAAGAAACATATGATGTGGAATTTGATGAATCTAACGGCTCCCAAGGAGCACATGAGAATCTTGATGATGTAGGTGATGAACTATTGAGGGAGGCTATGAAGAACATTTTAGTTGGAGACATCAAGCCTAAAGATGATGTACAAGTAATTGATCTACCTTCTTCATCAAATGTGCACAAGATGGTGATAAAGATAGGAGAGTAGAAAATGAAGACACTCATGTCTCCCATGATCAAATGGTGGTACAAGCACAAGATGTTGATGCTCCACAACCTCCTCCTCAAGTGGTCATTAGAAGAAATACACCTCTACTACAAGATCATCCACAAGATCTCATCATAGGGAGTTCATCAAAGGGTGTAATGACTCGCTCACAAAAACTTGCTTCATTTATTGCATATCACTCCTTTGTCTCTTGTTTTGAGCCTACTAAGGTAGAAGAAGCTCTTCAAGATCCGGATTGGATAAATGCCATGCATGAAGAGTTGAACAACTTCACCCGTAATGAAGTTTGAACTCTTGAAGAGCGGCCAAAAGGTGCAAGAGTCATTGGAACAATGTGGGTGTTCCACAACAAGCAAGATGATCAAGGCATAGTTGTGAGGAACAAGGCAAGACTTGTTACAAAGGGGTTCTCTCAAGTTGAAGGTTTGGATTTTGGAGAGACCTTTGCACCGGTTGCAAGACTAGAAGCCATTCGTATCCTCCTTGTATATGCATCATATCATGACATGAAACTATATCAAATGGATATGAAAAGTACATTTTTAAATGGCTCTATTAATGAACTAGTCTATGTTGATCAATCTCCCGGGTTTGAAGACCCTAGATATCATAATCATGTTTATAGGTTGTCCAAGGCATTATATGGGCTGAAGTAAGCCCCAAGAGGTTGGTATGAGCGCCTCCAGGACTTCCTCATTGAAAAGGGCTTCACCATTGGGAAGGTCGACACCACACTATTCACCAAGAAGCTTGATGGGCATATCTTCATTTGTCAAGTGTATGTTGATGATATCATCTTTGGATCATCAAATGAAGATTCTTGCAAAGAGTTTGGTGAATTGATGTCGAAGGAGTTTGTGATGTCAATGATTGGAGAGCTTACATTCTTTCTTGATTTTCAAGTCAAGCAAATGAGAGAAGGGATTTTTATCTCTCAAGAGAAATATACAAATAATCTTCTCAAGAGATTCAAGATGGATGAATGTAAGCCAATCAAGACACCAATGTCAACTAATGGACATCTCAACCTAGATGAGGGAGGTAACATGGTTGATCAAACTCTCTACCGCTCTATGATTGGTAGCTTGTTATATTTAACCGCATCTAGGCCCAACATTATATTTAGTGTGTGTATGTATGCTAGATTTCAAGCTAATCCTAAGGAAACTCATTTGATTGCCATTAAAAGAATCCTTAGATATCTTAAGCACACACCAAGCATTGGCCTTTGGTATCCCAAAGGAGCTATATTTGAATTAGTTGGCTATTCTGATTCGGATTATGCCAGTTACAAAGTTGATAGAAAATGCACATCCGAAGGGTGCCATTTGCTTGGTAGATCACTTGTGTCTTGGTCCTCCAAGAAACAAAATAGTGTGGCTTTGTCCACCGCCAAAGCGGAATACATTACCGTGGGTGCTTGTTGTGCACAAATACTTTACATGAAACAAACTTTACTAGACTATGGTGTAGTTCTAGAAAAAGTACCTCTTTTATGCGACAATGAAAGTGCGGTAAAACTTGTAAATAATCCGGTTCAACACTCACACACCAAGCACATTGATATCCACCATCATTTTCTTAGAGATCATGTTGTAAAGAATGATATTTCATTAGAAGGTGTAAGGACCGAGGATCAATTGGCGGATATCTTCACTAAACCGCTAGATGAGGCGACTTTTTGTTGATTGCGGAATGAGCTCAATGTTCTTGATTTCAGTAACTTGACTAAAAATGAGCTTGTGTTGTCCTTTGCATTGCATTGTAATACACAACATGTTTACTTTCTATGGTAATGCATATAGGGCTTGTGTAACATGGTTAAGATAACCGCCGAAAAGCGTGTGAAGAAGCTTAACCTTGGATCAAACTTGACAAGCAACTAGATTTACGTTCAAATATTGCATTGCATATGCATGAATGTTGCTTTGTCATTTATCTTAAATTGCCCTCTTATTGCCTATTTTCTTAAAAAGAATTATAGCCTAAGGCAAAATATTTAAAAAATTTTGAGGATTTGAGAGAGGTCACTCACATCAATCCCAATTGGTGTTTATTTAGATCTTATTTAAGTTGGAACTTGATTAGGAACACACAGCTCGAAGGACTTTGAAGATTTGCTGGAAAAAGGGTGACTGGACGCTGCACCGGACTCTGATGTCTAGCGTCCGGTAAGTTCACAGGAGGTGAACTGTTGCTGAGAAGGTGTGACTGGACGCTAAAACAGTGCTTTCCCAGCATCCGGTCAGATGGCAATCCAGCGTCCGATTGATCGAAGATGAAGGAGACAACTTGCACCAGACTCTGGTTGCATTCGGTCGTGATTCTAGGGGTTTTGGACCTCTCTAGAATTGACCGGACGTTGGGTGGTAGCGTTCGGTCGCTACCACCGGAGCGTACGGTTAGTAGAAAACGTACGGGATCTGGTTTCTTCTCTGTTTCCTTATCTATTCCATCATGGGGGCCACCATAAAACCAAGATTGAGCCACATATGTTGTCATCACCGCCTTGCCTCCTTCGCCTGTACCCTAGCCGCCGCAGCTTGCTCATGCCATGCGCCCGTCACACAGCTGCTCCTACCCGCGCTCTAGCTCCACACCGCCGCAGCTGCGCTACCCTACTCGTGCCTCTGCTCCTCGTTGCCTGCCCATAGCTGCACCATCGCTTCCCATGCCTCTGCTCTACGTAGCCTGCCTACAGCCACACCTGTGCCGTGGCTCACCCCGTGTGCCTTGCTCCCACGCCACGGTGCCAGAGTTGCTTTGTTCGCCCACAGCAAGCCATGCCACTGCACCAGCGCCGCCGCCATGCTCTAGCCTAGCCTTGGCCCTGCCCTGCTTCAGCGCCACATCTAGTGCCCTCATTGCATTGCTCGGCCACTGAACTTCACCGCAATCCTAACCCTAGATGTCCAGTTGCTGACCCAGTGATTCCCCAATTCGTTCCTCTTCTCATCGATTCGCCGGTTCGTAAGGTAGCAAGCCCTCATTTTCAAATTCATATCCATTGCTTACTTTCTTAGGGGTTCGTATCTCTAGATATATTGTATTTATTTGTATATCCTATCTATTCTATCATAGAGTGAGTCAATGTCGTTGTCGTCCTATTGGTAGTTGTCAGTTAACTCGGGGCCAAGCTCGCGAGTACGGATCGAGGCCAAGCCTTGAAAGTGACAGTTGGTAGTTGATTCTTGTTAGGGTAGTTGTTCCTTTTAGCTTCATCAGATGGCTTGTGTCAAGAATGTCGAAGGAGGTCCCGGTGATGAGGATTCGAGGCCCCTACCTCGCCAGCCTACAAATGCAAAAGGCAAGGCGATAAAGAAGCTAGCATTGAGGAAGTGCAAGTACCCTAATGCATATACAGTGAGAGCAGCCATAGTTGTAGAGGGCGCAGAGCACGCAGAGAGAGGAGGTGCTCAGAGTGGTGTTGTCATTGTAGATTAGCTCTCTCCATCTATGAGGGCTGCACTTGAGCAGGCTGAGCACCGTCATGGTGATCCAGCTAGGACTGTCATGGTTGGAGGATGATGTGTTGCTATTGATGAGAGTTAGTCTGAGGGTGAGTCACAACAGCAGCCACAACCAGCAGAGCAAACTCAGGAGGGAGAGCAGGCCGAGGAGATAGAGCAGGCACCTCAGCCACAACTTCACCACTCTAGTCGTACCCGTGCTCTAGTCACACCAAGGTCAGAGACACAGTGGAGGGGTTCACATCCACCGCCTAGACCATAGGGTCCGCCTCCAGTGACTCACTTGGATTTGAGGGCCGCCATGACCAAGCAGGTGCAACCGCTTAGATTTATGGACTTTGAGCAGTGATTTCCACCAAGGCAGAATGAGCGTGCTTCAGAGGGTTTCTACACACCTCTGTAGGAAGATTTTTATAATGCATATCTTAACAGTAGGGTAGTATTTAGATCTCAGAGGGTGTGCAACATTGAGACTATTATAGAAGCAGCTAGAGAGCATATTCACCCTTACCTAGCTTACCTGCCAGGGCTGACAGATTTACTTAGATAGATAGGCTTATATGTTCTATCTTGGATCCATTAGTTCTATGCTACACTCTGGATTGACCCGTAGTATAGATTTATACACTTTGCATTCAGAGGTAGAGATTACAGGCTGACGAGCACTAGGGTTAGAGAGATACTTAGACTTCAGGAGCAGCCCATCCAGCTACATGAGGTTTGCTATGGATAGACAACACCTCCTAGATGCCCTTACGGTGGTCTTGTGCCCCCTATAGATCTAGTCCGCTAGTGCTTCACAGAGCCTTTCGATGAGGGGTCGAGTAGGACACCAAGTGATCTCACTCCTACTACTAGAGTGCTTGATATCATTATGAGGAGGACACTACTTCTGAGAATGGGGTATCACGAGGGCTTGACTCGCATATAGTTATGGTTGCTAAACTCTCAGCAGATAGTGTTTGACATTTGGGATCTCCTTCTATCAGAGATGGAGGATACTATTGTAGAGGGGTTCAGGGGTCACAGGTAGCTACCATATGCTCACTAGATTACATTCCTGATCCATAAGGCAATTACTGTGAGGCCACCTAAGATGCTGGCAGAGTATAGTGGTGTTACTATAGAGTTCCCTACATACAACATGACTCAGATGATCTAACATAGTATAGTGAGGACACCCAGCTAGCCGAGTCAATGTCTAGAGGTGCCAGAGACTGTAGCCCAGTAGGATGAGACCATTAGGGGCATAGCAGCTATAGAGGAGCAGCAGCTTGATGCTTAGTAGGAGGGGATGGTCGAGAGCAACCCTAGTGACATCTCAGATGAGGACTACTACGATATCCCTCAGATGCCTGCACAATGACATGACCATGAGATTGGTAGCTCCAATTCAGCTCCACCTACACCTTAGATAGACCCTGCTCTACTTGCCATCCTTGAGCGGATGCGGCAGGATCAGGCTCGCTAGGCATAGGAGATCGCCGCTACTTTTGCATAGTTTCAGACTAGATAGGATGAGTTCCAGCAATAGCAGCAGGGGATCCAGTAGCAGCAGTGGGCCATGCATCAGCAGCAGCTCCTCATGCAACAATAGCTCCTTGGATTTATGCAGCATGTAGTGATAGCTATTGGGGCTCCACCGCCATAGCCTTTGCCCTAGCTAGGTCAACCTACCACCACTTCTATGACTCCAGCTTTACAGCCTAGTGGGCTTTAGAGTCAGGGACAGCCACCAGCATAGTTTGCTTCACCTACAGAGCAGGTGTCCCAGTGGTTTGCCTCACCAGTGCTAGCCTCACAGTTCACACCTCTTTAGACGGGCTTCACACCGACTTAGACTTCCTCACTGTTAGTGCTAGATACCTCAGTCTCTAGGAGTCTTGAAGCGACTTTAGTGAGTTGACAGGGTAGCCTACTCTACCATATTTACATGTCCCAGGTCCTTCTATAGTTGCACCCATTACTGGGACTACAGAGACACTCCCTCCTTCTATTGCATCATCAGAGCCGCCTGCTTTAGTGATACCTGCACAGTCTATGACCACTCTAGTTCTTGATCCAACCCAGACCACTTCAGCATTGCTTCCAGCTACACAAGGTCAAATAGCTCAAAGCTCAGGGTCAGATGATGATGGCACACAGTTCTAGCTCGCTCCTCGTACCTCAGCGCCCGACTCGTCCACTGTAGCCCCGCCGACCAACCCTTAGGTTTTGGTGTTTGACGCCAAAGGGGGAGAGGGATTGAGTATGTTAGACTTAGGGGGAGCTTATTATTCTATTATATTTGGTTTTTATGTGTGTTACACTATTATGCATTCATGTGTGTTTACTTTCATGCATCAAACTATATTTATGTGATAGTGATATCTACGTGATCGTGATATTTGATATGTGTGCTCTCTACTTTGAATCCTTTATATGTCATATCACTAGTGTTATGCTCATTTGCTTTGCTTCCACGTTTTACTCCGATGCAAATGAGCTTTATTACTTGTACTCATGCTTATTTCATATCTTTTGAGTACATCATGTTGGCTTGGGTCATATAAGCTTGCCTAATTCTTTTGTTCTTATTGACAAAAGTTTATATGAACCAAGCATGTTAAAAACCTCATCTCTTTCACATACTTAAGGTGGTATTGTCATCAATCACTAAAAAGGGGGAGATTGAAAGCATCTAGGCCCCTAGTTGGGTTTCAGTGATTAATGATAATATGTGATTACTGTGACTAACGTGTATTTTGCAGAGGTAATTAAGTTAGGTCATGGTAATGGAGATCGATTGAGCTATCATGGTGGTCATGCCCCTACGATGGAAATCATTTTGGTTTTCAAAGGATGGACGACAAGGTTAAGGATGGACTAGTTCTAAGTGTCGATTAGAGTTGAAGAGACACTTAGAGTAGTTTATGACTTTGTTTTTCCTTTGGTCATACTATTAAGGGGGGTATGGATGGGTAGCTTAACCTAGGTGAGTCTAGTGGGTTAGGTGTGGTGCACACTTGCTAAAACTAGCACTAGGTAGCTCCTAAAAAGCCCTTAGATCCATTGGAGCAAACTTTATTCACGTATGATCGAGAGTTGGAAGTGAATGGAGGGTCAAATGCTAACCGGACGCTGGCATCGGTGTGATTGGACGCTGGCGCAGAGTCCGGTTAGTTCATTTGATTAAGGTGAAGTCATCTGGAAGTGACCAGACGCTGAGTCCTAGCGTTTGGTCGACTCCCATAAGGTTCCAGAGAGGGAAAGTCACGACCGGACGCGTCCGGTCACATCTTTAACACTTGAGTTCGGGGAGAACTGACCGGAGCGTGCGGTCACCTCGTAGAGGCACATAACGGTTCATTTTTTAGCCATGGTTATAAATACTTGCTCCATTCATGTGTGGGGGTACTTTTGCTCATTCCAACAGCTAAGAAACACCTTTGAGAGTGCTAAAAAGAGCAAGGTCCTAGTGAGGTTGTAACACCTCTGGTGTTTTAAACCCTAAAACATGCCATGTCATCATATGCAGTGCACATCATTCATGTGTTAGTGAAAACTTTGATATGCATGCACTAGAACAAGTTTACTTTTATGTTATATGTGTTGACTTATATGGATTGAATCAAGTTCAAAATCTTTGGTGTTGAATTGGAATTTCCGAAAACCCTAATTTTCAGCATTTAAATTCTACCCTAGAAACCTAATTCAAAATCTAAGCACATTTTGGGGTTGAGCCTAAAAGGAAAAGTGTAGAGCTTGTAAAGGTGTACAAAGTTGGTTTTTGGAGTTTTCAAAGTTGTTATATAAAATTTGAAGTAATTTGAAAAGGCGATAAGTTCTTAAAGTGTCCCCTCTTGATTTTAAACTTGCATTTCAAAATGTAGACATAATTTGGGTATGGTTGTTAAAGCAAAGTTGTAGAACTTTGAATTTGGAACAATTTTTATTTTTGGAGATTTTTGAGTTACCATGCAAATTTGGGAGTAATTTGAGAAATTAGATGAGTGGCAATTTGGTAAATTCACTGAACAGTGCCGGCGGGCGACACCTCACCGTCGGTGAGCTTCCGACGGCTTCTAGTCGCTCCCGTGGCCATCTTTGGCTTCGCGCTGGCATGGGAAGGCCGCTGTGTGGCTTCTCCTTACTTCCTGGCCATGCTATAAAGCCTGTGTCGTCGCCGTTCTTCTCCCTTTCTTCTCCTATGCTTTTCCCATCGTCACCGCCCAGCTCCGATGAGCTCGTGCCATCGTTGTAGCACATACTAGTCACAATAAAGCCTATCATAGCTCCACCTACTCCTTGCGAACCTAGCTGGCTAGTCCTTGAAGCCTGACTCCACCGAGAAATGCTGCGTGTTGCCTTTCTTCCTCGCGGCCGACAGCATCGTCATCGAGTGCGCGTCATCGTGGCCAGCACTCTACGGTGCGTCTTTGCTCTTGCTCAGCGTAGCTCTAGCTTTGCCATGTTGCCATGATGATTTGTGTCTTGTTGGGTGACCTTTTTGTCCACCGCAGCCATCGAAGCCCCACCGTCAACACCAACTGAGTCGTCGTACCTGCCTTGATCGACGATGAGCTCCTCTGTTACTCCTCCGGTTCCTCCTCCAGCTCGGGCATGTCTAGGGTGAGCCACTGAGTCCTCCCAAGCATTTTGTTTAATCGCTACCGGCCTCACTTCATCGGCATAGTGCAGCCGCACCACCGTGTCCACCATGGCCGGCGTCGAGCTCGAGTTGTGCAGCGATTGGTGAAATTAGTGCCACCAATAGGTGCGCCTTGTCGTAGGGATCACGATGGTACCTTCGCCGTCGCCGGAGACCTCGTCATCAGTGAGAAATCGCCGGTCAGTAAGCCTTGCCGCCGTGGTCAGTGCGGGAGTACTGTGCCGACATGTGGGGTCACTCTGTCAGTGACAGTTAGTTTGAAAATGAATTTTCTTTTTTTAGAATTGTTTAAATAGTGCTGTGTTTTGTTTATTTTGTGTAGAATTAAATGGAGCTCCAAAAATTATGAAAATTTTTGTGTGACCTCTCTAAGATGTAAACTATTTAGGAAAAATATTAAATGTTATTTTTCATTACATTTTGAATGTGATAAAAATTGTTCAAATTAATTAATAAATGGGTTTCCATGATTTTTCTAGGCTTAAATAATTATCCAAAAATTATGAAAATTGTTTAGCCACTTAGTTATCATGTGATGAGTGTTCAAAAAAAGTTTGAGCTTATTTGGAGAAAGTTGATTTATTTCATAATTATTAATTAGTTATTAATTAATAAAAACAAATAGTAAACCCTAATGATTTAGGTTTTGTTTGAATTTGGGATTGAGTGATGACCTTGGGTCATTAGCATATAATGATCCTTAGCACTTAAAGTAAGTGTTTGAGTTTATGAAAAGGTTTATTCAGTTGTTGGTTTGCAACTGTACCGCGAAGGAAAGTTGTATTCAAGTTATTAACTTTTGCATCCATCGTCAAGCATCATGTTTTATATTGTGCATCATATTAAACATGGAATTGTTACTACATGTAGTGAACAAAAGTGAGAACGTCATAGTCAACCAAGTTGTTGAGGAAGTTAATCCACCTGTTGAGGTCGGGTTTGATATCTGTGAAACATCTCTGGAACCTAAATTTTCCAACAATCAAGGCAAGCCCCAGATGCATTTAAACCTACCTTGTGTTTTACAAATTTATATCATTTTTGCTTTTAAATACTGCATTAAGTGATTAGAAGTTGAGTGAAAACCTAATTGGTGCATTACCAACCTTGTTTTTCCATATCAACCTTGTTACCAGTTTTAATTCGAGAATGTCTAATTATGCTTAGCCATGCTTAGAACGATAAAAGTCGGGTGATTACCGGTCACCTGCGAGATATAAATGGATTTTTGGATACCACTGGTTATTATGTTATCATGAGATATAATCTTGTGGAGTAATAAATCTAGACCGGGCGGACTCAGTGTATGAGAGCCACAGGACATGGATGTCTTGTGAGTGGGTTCTTTCCGCCTATGTCGATTAAGAATCGTCTGTTGTTGAATTGCATGAGGTGAGACTTTGTAGTACTAGCCACATACTCCGGTAAGCCTTAACTCGGTATTCTATTATGAGAATGCCTACTCACGCACTAGGAGTGCAGAGATGGCGAGAGTAGCGTGTACCCACGTGGCCATGGGCTAGATTGGTAGAGTACTATATTCTCAGGTGGCGAGGACCCGTTCTTGTTTTAGAGGATCTGAGGGTAGGTTGGTATATGTAGGTCAGGGACCTACATATGTCGTGTGGTTGGGAATCCCTAGCTAGGTTATAATCGGTTCAAATCGTCGTTGCTCCTCGGTTATGGCGACTCAACTCACTGTTTATCATCGTAGTTAATAAATGAAACTTGAGGAAGATTTGAGAAAGGGGTTCGACATGAAGTTCATGATCTCAATACGGTTCATGGTAGATTCATATATGATCTTTATGAGGGTTTGTATGTTGAAAGAAAGAATCTTGTTAGAGAGCTTTTACGTAAAAGAACTTTGATTCTTGTTAAAGCCTTACCTTGAATTCCCAAGCCTGCATTCCTGAGTTTTCTCCGTTTATACGTCGGTTTAGTCTTGTTGAGTACTTTTGTACTCAGGGTTCTTTAACCCTTGTTGCAGGTGAGCCTCATGGGCAGGTCTGTCTTGGACCATGCTGCATGACGGTTGTTCAAATCGAAGATGTTGAGTAAATGTGTGGCCCTTGGGCAGGGCACTTTCTTTGTGTGCTATATGTTACTAAATCTACTCCACTACTATGGTTTGTAATAATAATTGTACTTAGTTTGTGAAACAACTATTTTGTAACTAAGTTATTGTAAGACTTCTGCTATTTCACTCTGATGTAAATTAATGAATAAACTGTTGTAATACTGCAATGACTCTGTAATAGATCCTGCTTGGAAAAATCGTGGATGATTCGGGGTTCCCTGGGGACACCCGACAATCTTCTTAAGTTACCGAGAACATATGCATAGTCGTCAGAGGTCATTGGACAGTGACAGATGCATGTGGGCCCTATAATTTAGGAGGTTCTACCATAGAGGTGATTGAGATTTGAGAATCCCAAAGAGAGCCCTCATTAGTGAGATCAAGAGTAGCAAAGTGTACATCCATCCTTCTCATTAGGCTTGTCATGGTCAAGTGAGAGTTCGTGCTTGTTACTCTTGATGATCGCCATCACCTAGACAGCTTGGTAGTGATCGGAGAGCTTGGTGATCATCCGGCGGAGCTTATGGATGACCCAACTCAAGTTGTGAGCGGTTGTGGGTGATTCACCGCGATAGAGTGTCGAAGAATCAACCTATAGAGAGCACTTGATCCTTGCGCAGATCAAGGGGGAGCTACACCCTTGCGCGGGTGCTCCAACAAGGACTAGTGGGGAGTGGTGACTCTCCGATACCTCGGTAAAACATCACCGCGTTCCTCATTCTCTCTTTACTTTGAGCATTTACTTTGAGTAATTCAATTCTTGTCATTTACATTCCTAGAATTGTCATGCTAGAGTAGGATTGGAACTTAGGGTGCTCAACTTTTATGCGTTAGATCAATAGAAACACTTTCTAGGCACAAGGGGTTAATTAGGCTAACCGTAGAGTTTAATTATTACAAAGAAATTTAGAATTAGCCTAATTTACCCTCCCTCTTGGGCATCTTGATCCTTTCAATTGATATCGAAGGCTGCCACGTCATCCCTCTCTTCAAATACTGAGCGGCCCATCCCAACGGTCAAGTGATGACCGAACGCAGCATAGTGCCATGACTGGACATAGGACACCAGCGTCCGGTCACTTCCAGTAAGGTTTCAGCTGCGATCAGACTCGTTGGTTAGATCATGACCGGATGTAGGACCCTAGCATTAGGTCATTTCTAGTAATCCTCCACTCACAACCGGACGCTTCCGATCAAGCCCGATCGGACTCACCTAGTGTCCGGTCACACACTGTCTCCTCTATGCACTGCCACGTCAGTAGGACTAGACACACTCATCCAGCGTCCGGTCACTCTGTGAAATCTTGTCTTTTCTATATAGGGCGCTGGTGGCATCATCGCACTATTCGCACTCTATGGACGGACACTCCACCGGTGAAGTTTCTTACCCTTGCTCAAAAGTGCCAATCACCAAGTGTATCACCTTGTCCACATGTGTGTTATCATATTTCACAAACATTTTCAAGGGTGTTAGCACTCCACTAAATCCAAAATGCATATGTAATGAGTTAGAGCATCTAGTGGCACTTTGATAACCGCATTTCGATATGAGTTTCACCCCTCTTAATAGTATGGCCATCGATCCTAAATGTGATCACACTCACTAAGTGTCTCGATCACCAAAACAAAAATGGCTCCTACCACTTATACCTTTACCTTGAGCCTTTTGTTTTTCTCTTTCTTCTTTTTAAGTCCAAGCACTTGATCATCACCATGGCATCACCATCATCATGTCATGATCTTCATTTGCTTCACCACTTGGAATGTGCTACCTATCTCATGATCACTTGATAAACTAGGTTAGCACTTAGGGTTTCATCAATTCACCAAAATCAAACTAGAGCTTTCAATCTTCCCCTTTTTGGTAATTGATGACAACCCTTTCACGAAGATATGAATTGAAATTCAATTGAATCCATGTTGCTTGTCCCCTTGTTGAGTACTTTTGTACTCAGGGTTCTTTAACCCTTGTTGCAGGTGAGCCTCCTGGACAGGTCTATCTTGGAGTGTTCTGCATGACGGTTGTTCAAATCGAAGATGTTCAGTAAATGTGTGGCCCTTGGGTAGGGCACTTTCTTTATGTGCTATATGTTACAAAATCTACTCCACTACTATGGTTTGTAATAATAATCATACTGAGTTTGTGAAACAACTATTTTGTAACAAGTTATTGTAAGACTTTCGCTATTTCACTCTGATGTAAATTAATAAATAAACTGTTGTAATACTGCAATGACTCTATAATGGATCCTACTCAGAAAAATCATGGATGATTCAGGGTTCCCTGGGGACACCCGATAGTCTTCTTAAGTTACCGGGAACATATGCATAGTCATCAGAAGTCATTGGACAGTGATAGGTGCATGTGGGCCCTATAATTTAGGAGGTTCTGCCACAGAGTGGTATCAGAGCGACCATTACAAAGGTTTTTGTAGTATTGTTTTACAAAACTTCAAAACGATTTGGGACAAATAAATTTAACAGGTTAATTTGGTCCAAATTGCTTCCGACTTATCTTAATTCATTCTCGCCATTTCTTATTTGATTAAAAAGGCTTTGTATGGTGGAGTAGTAATCTTATTATGCCCTATATAACAAGAACTATTGTTTATGTACTATAGGAGCTTTGATGTTTAAGTTTCGTACGGACGATTCATGCATCATAATTAATCCAATTGTTACTTACTTCCCTCTTAGTCTGGGTTGAGTAGTGTAATCCATCCTTGCTGCTCTTTAGACTTTTATCAGATCATCTTACTATTTTGAAATCTTGCTTTCTACAGTATGGCTCGTACCAAGATAACACCCCGTAAGTCCATTGGACCCAAAGGAGTTCCTCATCATCAGCTTGCCCCTAGGAGTGACGGTGCTAGCAGTAGCAGCTTTAGGCCTGATCCCTAGGTTGAGATATAGAGGCTTTCAGTAGAATTAGCATAGGCTACTAGAGATAGGGCCTTGGATGCCATCCAGGTGGGCAAGTTATAGGATCAATTGAGGCATCGCACCACCGCTCATAAGAACTATGAGCGTATGTTAGTTCGTATGGTGGAAGGAAGAAATGAAGCTTGGCATAGAGAAGATGTAGCTAGAGCCTGAGCTCATGAGTTAGAGTTCTATGTAGAAGAGTTAGAAGAATATTATACCAATCTGCATGAAGAAGTCCATAGGCTAAATAATCTCCTGAATCCAAATCATGAGCCTCAGGCAGATGCAATGGACCCAGGTGTCATCATAGCAGATGATGATGAACCGAAAGAGGAAGAAGAAGAAGATCCAGAAGAAGTAGTGATGGTCAATGAAAGTGATAATAAAGGAGGAAATATTCCTGGAATGGATACCAATCACGAGGTTTGAGGTGATCGAGGAGAAGAGTAGAGTTGTAATATAGTGAGTTCTAGTCTAGTTGGGTAGTCTTGCTTAAGTGCGGACTTGTGTATAAATAAGTGAGCCCAATGTAATGTGTTTGTAGTAAGCTCTTTTAATAGTTCAATAAATGTTTGTGAGTAAAGTTTGGTTTGTCATGAACATATATGTTGTACTCGAGGTTCAAATATTCCTAGTTCTTCGCAAGATGAGGATGGTATTCCTGATCCCCCACCAGTTCCACCAAATTTGGCTGATGCTATCGCAGCACTAGTCAATGTGACAGTAGAGAATGCTCGGTTGCTTTGGGAGTTAGCTCAAAGCAATCAAAATATGATGCAAGGTAACCGTGGTCGTAATTATCAAAGGCAAGAAGCTACATATGTTGACTTCATGGATACACGACCACCAGTATTTACTAAGGCTGACGAACCACTTGAAGCAGATGATTGGCTTCGTACCATGGAGCAGAAGTTTGACCTCATTCCATGCACTGAGTTCTAGAAGCCTGTTTTTGCTGCCCAATAGCTTAGAGGTGCAGCAGGTGCTTGGTGGGCAAATTTTGTGGCTATGCAACCAGCCGGTATTCAGTTAACTTGGGCCAAGTTCCACACTGCTTTCCATGCCCATTATATTTCGGAGGGAGTTATGGCCATGAAGCTTGATGAGTTTCTTGCTTTGAAGCAAGGTGATTAAATAGTCATACAGTATGTGGGCAAGTTCAATCACCTTTCACAGTATGCACCTGAGCATGTTAACACAGATGCTAAGAAGAAGTGGTCCATGCGTGGCCTTAATACCAAACTTTAGACCATGATGACTACATGTACCAATGTCACGTATCATGAGGCGGTGAACATTGCTATTGCTTCAGAGGAGAAATATCAGCAGCATAAGGAAATAAAGAAGAAGAAGAGTGTGCCATCTAGGTCTTTCAGTGGCAATCAAAAGAGATAGAAGATAATATATCATCTAGTGGATCACTATCGTCCTCCTTATCGTTCGCCGTAGTTCCAAGCCGGTCAATGACCAAATGTCCGTCCTGCCGTGACTTATCCAAACTCACAACAGGCCAATGTTCCTGGTGTTCATGCTCCAATACCCCAAGGCCACAATTACCCATGTTTCAATTATGGGAAATCATGTCATTTCTTGAGGGAATGTCTGTATCCTAAGCAGTATAATCCAAATTTTTAGAAGGCCCCTAGAAATCAACAATAGGGTCAAGCTCAGGACAAGAACAACAACCAAAATGCTCAGAAGGGCAAAAATGAAAAGAAGACGGGGCGGGTTTTCTATACTCAAGCTAGGGAGATTCCAGAAGGGGAACCCGTGATGCTAGGTATGTTTCCTGTCGCCAATCATCCTACAGTTATGCTTTTTGATTCTGGTGCATCTCATACATTCATCAATAGAACCTTTGTCATAAAGCATGAAATTCTAATTGGGGCAACAAAGGAAAATTTCTTTATACAGTCGCCCAGGGGATGTCTATGTACTAAGGAAATAGTGTACCAGGTACCCATAAACCTAGGTGGGCACATTTTTCCCACTACCATGATTATTTTAAAAGATCAGGATATAGATGTGATTATGGGTATGAACTGGATGTATCAGCATAAGGTTGTTGTAGATACTTTGAAGAGGATAATAAGGTTGAGTTTGCCAGATAGTAATTCTCAACTTCTTATCCAACTTCCAACCTTAAAGAGATCAGTGAAAAAGGTTTGTGCAACTTCCATCAAGGAGATTAGAGATATCCCTATAGTTTGTGAATTTCTGGATGTTTTTTCTGAAGATTTACCCGGTCTACCACCTGATAGGGATGTTTAGTTTGGAATAGATCTTAAGCCTAGAACAGCTTCGATCTCTCGGAGAGCTTATAGGATGCCTCCCAAGGAATTAGCCAAGTTGAAGACTCAATTGCATGAGTTGATTGATAAAGGTTTTATCCAACCTAGTTCATTACCTTGGGGATGTCCTGCAATTTTTGTGAAAAAGAAAGATGAGACCCTGAGATTGTGTGTCGACTATCGTCCATTGAATGAAGTGATAATTAAAAATAAATATCCCTTACCTCGGATAGATTTACTTTTTGATCAACTTGCTAGAGCCAAGGTTTTCTCCAAGATTGATTTGAGGTCAGGTTACCATCAAATCAAAATTAAGCCTAAAGATATTCCCAAAATAACATTTACCACCAGATATGGATTATATGAATACCTAGTAATATCTTTTGGTTTGACGAATGCCCCAGCTCATTTCATGTATCTGATGAATTCAGTGTTCATGCCTGAGCTAGACAAGTTTGTAGTGGTGTTTATTGATGACATCTTAGTATATTCCAAGAACATGCAAAAACATCTTAGAGTTGCTCTGACCCACCTAAGAGAACATCAGTTATATGCCAAGTTCAATAAGTGTGACTTTTAGCTAAAGGAAGTAGTTTTTAGGACATGTCTTGTCAGCTGAAGAAGTTGTAGTAGATCCAAGCAAAGTTAAGGATATACTAGATTGGGAACCACCAATCACTATTCATTAGGTTTGGAGTTTTTTGGGAATGGCGGGTTATTACTGTCGTTTTATTCTAGATTTCTCTAGAATATCCAAGTCCATCATGGGATTGTTGAAGAACCAAGCTAAGTTTGTCTGGTCACCTGAATGTGAAGAAGCTTTCTAGACTTTGAAGAGATTATTAACCACTGCACCTGTGTTATCACAGCCAGATATCGAAAAGCCATTTGACATTTATTATGATGCTTCTGGTATTGGTATTGGGTGTGTATTGATGCAAGAAGGCCGAGTCATTGCCTATGCTTCCAGACAACTTAAGCAACATGAAGAACATTATCCAACTCATGATCTAGAGTTAGCAGCAGTTGTCCATGCTTTGAAGATTTGGCGGCATTACCTGCTTGGTAATACTTGCCATATTTATACAGATCACAAGAGTTTAAAGTATATCTTTACTCAATCAGAATTGAATATGTGGTAAAGAAGATGGTTAGAATTGATTAAAGATTATGACTTGGAGGTGCATTACCATCCTGCTAAGGCAAATGTGGTTGCAGATGCACTCAGTCATAAGAGTCATTATAATTGCCTGGCAGTAAAAACAATAGATCTGACTTTATGTCAAGAGATGGAGGAGTTGAATATGGAGATAATTCAATAAGGTAGTTTAACCAATATAACTGTTGAATCAACTATTCGAGACCAAATTATTGTCGCTAAGAAAGAAAACAAGGGTATAGCCCATATCAAAGAAAGAGTCAGGAAGGGAAAAGCAGCATGTTTCAGAATAGATGATGCAGGTGTGCTATGATTCAAGAATCGTTTAGTGGTACCAAAGGTTCCTGAGTTGCGACAGTCAATTCTTGAAGAGGCACATACAACCAGGTTTTTTGTCCATCCGGGAAGTAATAAGATGTACCATGACTTGAAATAGAGATTTTGGTGGACCAAAATGAAGATAGAGATTGCTCAATATATAGCCAAGTGTGATACTTGTCAAAGAGTAAAAGCTATACATTTGAGGTCCGTTGGAGAGTTACAACCATTGCCTATTCTAGCTTGAAAGTGGGAGGATATTAGTATAGACTTTATCATCGGTCTACCCAAGACATCTAAGGGTTTTGACTCAATATGGGTTATTGTAGATCGATGTCGATGTTTCACCACTGATAGCCTGCCACGGGGGTACCCAGGGCAGTATGTTCGGGCTTCGGCGTATGCCGAACTCGATGGTTTACGCAAGAGACAGCCGATTTATCCTGGTTCAGGCCCTCGATCATAGATCGAGTAATAACCTTACGTCTAGTCGGCCTTAGCCTTTGCGTTGGATTGATTGTCAAGTGTTTTGTTGTACCATTGTCCTTCTCTTAGGAGCCCTGCCCTCCTTTATATAGTCAGGAGGCCAGAGTCCTAGTCGGTTTACAATGAGATTTCCTAATAGGATTACCTAATAGTTCTACTACTACGATTATATGGGAAGAATCCTAGTTGGACTAGATCTTCTTTCTACCTTGCGGGGTATCCTGTGGGTCCCGCATCGACAAGCCCCCGAGCACTTCATGGTTGAGCTCTGAAAATCTCGCTCTGCTCCTTCTAGTCTTGTTGAGTAGGAACAAAATGTCATCCGAGCGTTTTCTGGAGTGAAACCTTGTAGCGCTTCTTGGGATCTTTGGGTGGTGAGTGCTTTTTGAAGAAAAAGTGCATCCATCTGGTTGTAGCCCCCCGAGCCTCTTGCTATTTGGAACAAGGAGCTGGAGGATCTTGTCTTGAAGTTGCCCTGATTGTTTGTTGAAATTTTATCAAAAAGAACTCGAACATGGCTTGTTCTGGGTTCTTTTTGCCGTAATGTCTTGAAGTGGTCTGCGTTGAGGAAGCCTATTGGTGACGTGCACTTTTTCGAAGAAAAAGTGCACTCACTGAGTGTAGCCCCCGAGCCTCTTGCTATTTGGAACAAAAAGTTGGAGGGTCTTGATCCTTTATGTTGTTTGAAAATTTTGTGTTCTGAAGTAGTCCCCGAGACTTGGATTATGTCATCATCCGAGTAGTTTTGCGGTAAGCAGCCTCCGAGCTTATGTCAAAAAATTGCACTCACTGAGTGTAGCCCTCGAGCCTCTTGCTTTTGTTTGCAAAAGTTGGAGGGTCTCCTGTGGCCCCGTGCTTTCTCCAAGTTCTTCTTTTTAGAAAAGAAGTCGGATGAAGAGTCTTGATGTGTCGTCGTTGTAGTCTTGAGTTTCTTGTATTCTTGGTCCTTTGTCTTTGGTTTCGAGCCTCCGGGAATAGGTGAAAATGAAGGCCGAGCTCCCTAGCTCAGTGTTGTTTAAGCTATGATGCTGGCCAAGCCCCCGAGCGTATATCCGTGTTGTTTTGTTCAGGAAGAACTCGGATGCGTGGTTTTGGCATATTCTTTGATAGTTTTGCTGTTGTTAGATGTAGTTGTATGGTGGTGGTTGAGTGTAAATGCCTTTTGTTCACGGGTTGTACTGTGCTGGTATATTCTTCCGAATATGCCTATCTTCGAGTACCGCTTCCTCTCGCCTGAGTCGTCCATTATTGTGTCCTATCTTTTCACTGTGTCCTTTGTTAGGCCTATTTCGTTGGTACTCCTAGTCCATGTGCGCCGATCCTTTGGTCTATAAATGCTGTCCCTAAGTGCTTGTTTTCATTCATTGGATATTCTATTGAAACCTTGGTGGTCATGAACATGGTAGTTTGTGAAGTAGAGCAGCCCCCGGGCATGTTTTGTAGTTTCTGTGTGTCTTGTCGTAGATGGAGGAAGTCTTGTGATAGGGATTAGAGGTAGGCTGATCCCGCGATAGCATTGTGCCAGGATGTACGTAGTGGTAGTTGGAGGAAGTCTTGTGATGTGGGCTTTGTTCCTTCATCCGGCAGTTCTGGGTTGATCCTCATCGCCTGTCTTGAGACCGTCCGGTGCAGATCAACACCATATCTAGCATCACATCGGTCTTGGGTAGACAGATGCCTGCCGGTCTTCTATGCTCCATGTTGCCCTGCCGTGCTGTCGATTTCCGCCTTGGATGCACTGCGTCCGTCCTTTGAAGAAAACAATGTAACTGATGGCGGTTTGTCCTTCCGAGTAGCAATTTGGGACACGTAGTCGTTCCAGAGCCTAGTCGTGTCCGTGTTCCTCTTTGCTACTTTGCTTTTCATGGTGCTGAGTTCGTTGTGTCTTGTAAGATTTGTAATCTTCTATTTTTGAAGTCGCTTGTAATGTAACGAATCTTGTCTTCTGAGTTGTCTTTGACTTTTCCGTTGTGATCCCTGTCGTTCATGAGACTACCGAGTTCTTTCTTACATAACTAGGTTCTTTTGTTCCTCGTGAGGTAGCCCTTTCTTTCTTCTTTCTTTCTTCTTGGTTTGACGGGTCATTCTTGTATCAATCTGATAATCCTGCCGTGGTGTTGGATGGATAAGTCTGAAATCTGCCCATTGGTTTTTACCATTGTGAGGATTCGTGCCCTCCGTCGTTTTAGCTGCGTTGGTAAATGGACCGTTGCGTTCCCACACTGTGCTTTAATGGGCCTTGTGGGCCATTTGTATTACTGAGAAATCTATTTAATGACCTTTTATCTTCCTTTCCCTTGTCGCCCAGCTTTTGCCTTTAAACCCTAGTTCTCAGAAATCCGCCGCCGTCATTGTCGCCATCACTCGAGCACCATCATTCTAGCTTCATCTTCCTTAGCGCCTTTTTTGCTTCTGCCAGTTCATGGGAAAGAAGAAAACCGCAAGCAAGTCTCAGGCGACCTTCGTGGACGAGGAGTCATCCCTGTCTTTGATTGAAAACCAGGAGTTCATGGCCATGAGGGCAGCTCAGAAGGTTTGGCCGGCTCCAACAACAAGTGAAGACCAGCTGCGCGAACTCGTTAGTGATGGCTTGATCCAAAGCAAAGTCATCGCTGAATGGAGAGTTCTGGGCGAGCATCGGGTTCTGGCTCTGGGTCCTGGTGAGATTGTCCTTTTTGTTTCCTTTGTCCGCGCTGGACTTTGTCTTCCTGCTTCCGCCTTCCTTCATCAGTTTCTTGGTTATTTCAGGGTTAGTCTGAACCATCTAACCCCCAATGCCGTTCTCCATCTTTCTGTTTTTGTTCACCTTTGTGAAGCCTTCCTTGGGATCCCTCCTTCTCTATCTCTTTTTCGCTTTTTCTTTCGTCTGAAACCTCAACCCCGCCGTGAAGAAACCAGTGCCCTCGGTGGTTGCGGGATTCAGTTTCGCCAGGGTCTCAAAATTAAGTTTTTTGACTATGACCTGGTTGATTCTATCAAAGATTGACGTGCCGAGTGGTTTTACGCTGCCAATTTGATCCCTTCTCTTGTTGTTCACTCTGGATCCAGTCCTGTGGTGAATGACCGATGGGACAAGAAGCTTGAGTCACCTGCTGAGATTCAAGCGATCCAGCCACTCCTTGATAGGATTAGCATGTTGAAACAGCAGGGATTGACCGGCTTTGGTATTGTCTCAAGCTTTCTTCGTCGCCGGGTTCAGCCCTTGAAAGAGCGGGAGCATCTCGGCTTTGAGTATTCTGGGGCCGAGGATCCTTCACGCATGGTCCCAGCTCTTGAGCTGACCGGTGAGGAGGTACTCGAGCGCCTCCAGAAGATGCTGAAAGGAGTGAGCGTCATTCCTCCTGCCGTCTCTGAGTTCTCAGCCATCAACCCGCCCCCAGCTGTGAGTTGTCTATCTTTTTTATTTGAGTTCTTTATGTACTCTTGCTGCATCCGTTCTTACTTAGCTTTTCCTTGTCTCGGTGTTTTATCTTTTTTCGTAGGAGCTTGGGTGGAATTTTGTCGATCCGATCCCCCTTGGTGTTCTCCCTGCCATGGCGGAGACAGGGGATCGTCAAGCTGGTACTTCTACAATTAGTAAGTCTCAAACCTTTACAGCCTTTCTTGGGGTTTCTTTCAGATTTGTTGATGTATATGAAGAGTATGTTACTCGTCTAGTCCCTCGCGGTCCTCGCAGTGTCCCGAAGAGGGGGTGAATGGATGGGTCTTCATCTGGCTTGCCTGTCTCCAAGAAGCCTCACAAACCAAGTACTCCCTCAGGTACTCCAGTTGTTGCTAGCATGCTCTTAGGTGAGCACATTTAATACTCTTTGTTCTTTTATTTTCATGTTTCTCTCTTGAACCGAGTACTTTTCGTCTCCTTTTCAGCGGGTGCTCTGGTTTTGTTGGCTGAGGAAGAAAAGGATGATGAAGTCCCCCTCATCATGCGGCAGTGAGTTGTTTTTCATATTCTTATTGCATTGAATTTCTCCTCTTTGTTTTGAATTTTAGTCTTGGACTTTTTGAAGTAATCGGAGGTCGGGTGTGAGTTCTTCCGAGGCTCCCGCGCCGACTTCTTCTGAAGCTCCGGTGTCGAGTTCTTTGGTTGCCTCTGTCCCGAGCTATACCGCTCCTCCAGTGCGGAGTTCTTCTACGGCTCTAGCCCCAGCTTCTTCTTCAGCCCTGGCTTCTTCCACGGCTCCAGCCCTGGCTTCTTCCGCAGCCCCGTTGTCTGCTATCCCGCTCCCATCGCCGGGTGGCGGGGACGTCTTCGCCATCGTGGTTCCCCCTGCGAGGCCTTCTCTTGGTTTCACGAAGAAAAAAGTAGTCGGGTGAGTAAATTCTAGCTTTATCTTTTTGGCTTTTATCTTCCTTCTTCTGGTTCTTATTGGTGCTTCCTTTTATCACTTTTCAGTGTTTCGTCTTCTCTAATTTCTTCATCGACTTCTTCTCTGCCTCCCGCCGTGCCAACGAGTTCTGAGCCTCGGGACTCACAACATTGTGTTGATGAAGTCGCCACGGGGGCTTCAGAGCTACCTGGCGGAGTTGCGGACTTGGTCGCTCCAGAGGTAACTGTGGCCGTCGCGCCGGGTTCTTCTAAGGGTTTGGCTCCGGCTTCCCTAGAGGTCGCTTTGTTCATTCCTCCTTCGCCCCAGCTGGCCTCTCCTTCCCCTTCTCTTGTCTCCGGCGGCCCCTCCTTTTCCGGTGATGTGGTGCAACAGTTCGATGCCACTCATCGGTTATTGGAGCTGACCGCAGCCTAGGGGAGCTTGTCGACCCTCGCGACTTCTTTTGGTGAAAAGCTCCAGGTAGGTTTTACTGCCGCTCCTCTTTTGCATGCTTGTTTTTTCTTCTATCCTTACGCTTTGTTTCTCTTTGCTTCTTTTTGCTCAGTCTTTTTCTCGTGATCATTCTGGCTTCTTTTTCTCATCTGAAAATGAGAGGAAGTTGTCTTCGGAGGTGGACGCTCGGAAAGCCGATCTTGACCTTCTCCGGGTTGAGTTGGAGATGGAGCGTCAAATGCACCAAAAGGAGGAGAAAGCCCTTCGCGCCCGGGTAGTGGAGATGGAGAAATAGAGAGATGCTGCGGTGGAGTCTGCGAAGAATGAATGCAAAGGTGCCACGGGTTTTGCCTGTTTCTTCTTGTATTTTGACTTCTTTTTCCATTGACTTGTTCTTGGGTGTTCTGTCTAGCTCTCCGAGTTGAGAAGTAGAAGCTCTTGGAGAGTATTGATGAAATGAGGGCCCTTGTCCATTCTAGTCATAATAGAGCTGAGGAGGTAATTACTCATGCTGAGGAAGAACTCGCCCTTGCTAGGCTGATTAGGCATGGAGCTGACAGAGATCTTGTGCAGGCCCAAAAAACCATTGAAGGCTTGTCTGGGAAGCTAGCGACGGCTACCGAGAATTGGAATGCTTTGTGGAAATCTTTTCGTTTGGTAGCCGATGTCCTCCGGACTCCAGCGGATGACGAGCAATCTTGGGCGCAGTTCATTCCTCGGATTCCGACTCGTTTCCAAGAGTTCGCGAAGAGGTGTGCCCAAGTATGTACCAAGAATGTGCTGGCCTAGGTCCGGGTCCTTGCTCCAGAAGCGCCTCTCTCCAAGATAGCAGAAGAAGCTAAAAGCCAAGAATATCTTGACGCCGTTGAAAGGATAGAGCCCGAGGTTGAAGATCTAGCCAGTAGGGTTGTAGATAGTCTAAATATTGATATTTCCCTTTCTGATGACAACGCCTGACTCGATTGAGCGTCCTTTTGTAATATTACACTTCTTTTTAAATGAAGATTCTTTATTTTTGTCGATGTATTCTTTGCCTGGGTGCGGTTGAAGTTACTTGACTTGCTGAGTACCTTGTCTTGTTCCCGTCTCTGCTTCGCAAGACAACTCTATGCGTTATTCTGACGAGGCCCCTTGATTTGTCGAGTACTTTTCTTTTCTTCCTCCTTTGTGATCCGGCGAGTGCTTTGTCCATGCTATGACTTGTTAGATGTAGGTCTTTGCGTTAACAACCTTTCGCCTGCGCTATGTAAAACGACTTGGTATAGAATGTTGCCTCAACAAACTTCGGCATCCGAGTGCTTTCTTGAGTGGCGCTTGTGCTTTTCTGAGGAAAAAGTATTCCTATCTGGATGTAGCCCCCGAGCCTCTTGCTTTTCGGAACGAAGTGCTAGAGGGTCTTTTGAAGTTAAAATTTCGGTCGACTCAGCCAATTTGCTTTTTGTTAGCTTTTAGCTACCCTCATCGGCGAGTTCAAGCGTTTTTTCAGCTATTTTGCTCTTGGCCGGGATGCTCAGGCATGTTTTTAGCCATTTTGCTTTTTGTTTCGGGTGTTAGCTTTTAGCTACCCTCATCGGCGGGCTCAAGCGTTTTTTCAGCTATTTTGCTCTTGGCCGGAATGCTCAGGCATGTTTTCAGCCATTTTGCTTTTTGTTTCGGGTGTTAGCTTTTTGCTACCCTCATCGGTGGGCTCAAGCGTTTTTTCAGCTATTTTGCTCTCGGCCGGAATGCTCAGGCATGTTTTTAGCCATTTTGCTTTTTGTTTCGGGTGTTAGCTTTTAGCTACCCTCATCGGCGGGCTCAAGCGTTTTTTCAGCTATTTTGCTCTCGGCCGGAATGCTCAGGCATGTTTTTAGCCATTTTGCTTTTTGTTTTGGGTGTTAGCTTTTAGCTACCCTCATCGGCAAGCTCAAGCGTTTTTTCAGCTATTTTGCTCTCGGCCGGAATGCTCAGGCATGTTTTCAGCCATTTTGCTTTTTGTTTCGTGAAAACAACTCGTTGGAAGTCATGACAAGACATGCTGTGGATGAATATCATCTTTATTGATCATGAGTATAAACTAATACATATGTTGTTGAAGAGTATTGTCTTTCGTTGGTTGTGAACGTAGGTCCCTTGTGGCTTGCATATCTATTTTTTCTTGAGCTGTTTTTACGCGTAGAATCTTCTTAGCTGGCTGATGTGCCATGTATTGCTGACTTCTTTTCCATCTTCGGTTATTAACTTGTATGTGCTTGGTCCGGTGACTTTTGTGACAATGAACGGGCCTTCCCATGGACTGAGTAGCTTATGTCGTCCATCAGTCTTTTGTATCCTTCTTAGCACTAAGTCTCCAACTTGTAGTGATCGAGGTTGGGTACTCTTGTTGTAGTGCCGTCTTAAACCTTGTAGGTATCTGGCTAATTGGAGGGTAGCATTTATTCTGACTTCTTCTGAGCTGTCGAGTTCTAATCTTCTTGTGTGTTCTGCTTCTCCTTCATCATATTGTTCTATTTTTGGGGATGTCCAGATCAAGTCGGCAGGTAGTACAGCCTCTGATCCGTAAACTAGGAAGAAGGGTGAGTGGCCTGTTGCTCTGCTTATTTGAGTTCGTAGCCCCCACATTACTTTTGGTAATTCTTCAATCCATTTGGACCCATAGTCCACTAGTTCTTCATATAACCTTGGTTTTAATCCGGCTAGTATGAGTCCATTAGCCCTTTCTACTTGTCCGTTGGCTTTTGGATGTGCAACAGACGCATAGTCTATACTGAAACCACAGTCTTGTGCCCAGCTCTTGAATTCTGTAGCTGTGAAGGGGGAGCCTAGATCTGTGATGATTCGATTGGGCATGCCGAAGCGGTGCATAATGTCTTGGATGAACTCGACTGCTTTGGTTGCGCTGTATTTCGCGAGTGGTTTGTACTCAATCCACTTGGTGAACTTGTCGATTGCTACAAAGATGTACTTGAAGCCGCCTTTTGCTTTTTTTAGGGGTCCTACTTGATCTAGCCCCCAGCAGGAAAAAGGCCAAGCGGGTGGGATGCAGATAAGATTGTGAGCTGGTACATGGGCTTGTCTTGCAAACATTTGGCAACTTTTGCATTTTCTGACAAGCTCTTCTGCGTCTTTCAAAGCGGTTGGCCAGTAGAATCCGGTGCGAAATGCTTTGCCAACCAGTGTCCTTGAAGCGGCATGATTTCCACAGCAACCTGAGTGTATTTCATCTAGGATCTCTTTACCTTCTTCAAATGAGACACATTTTAGGAGTACTCCTGATGATGCTGCTCTTCTGTAAAGTTTATCTCCTACTAGAACGTAGTTTTTGCTTCTGCGAACAACTTGGGTGGCTTCTACCTTATCTGCTGGTAATTTGTTTTCTTTGATATAGTCGATGAAAACTTGGGTCCATGAAGTGTTGATTATCAAGATCTGAACGCCTTTAGCCTGAATTTCATGTGTTGTTTCACCGGGTTGTTTGATAGAGGGAACTGATAGCTCTTCTATGAATACGCCGGGTGGAACCTTTGCTCTGTCTGATCCGAGCTTGGCAAGGACATCTGCTGCAATGTTGGAATCGTGTAGGACGTGTAAAATTTCTAATCCTTGGAAGTGTTTTTCAAGTTTCCGTATTTCAGCACAATAAGCACCCATGTTTTCTTTGGTGCAGTCCCAATCTTTGTTGACTTGGTTGATGACCACTGCTGAATCGCCGTATACGAGTAATCTTTTCATTCCGAGGGTAATCACGACTCGTAGCCCATGGATGAGGGCTTCATATTCTGCTTCGTTATTTGTAGCTTGCCATAATATCTGAAGGACGTACTTGAGTTGTTTTCCTTCTGGAGAAATGAGGAGAACGCCTGCACCGGCCCTGCCTAGTTTGAGTGATCTGTCAAAGTACATCTTCCAGTGGTCGAGGATTATATCTGATAAGGGCTGTTGAATCTCTGTCCATTCGGCCACAAAATCGGCGAGGGCTTGAGATTTGATTGCTTTCCGTGGGGTGAAATTGATGTCAAGAGCTCCAATTTCAACTGCCCATTTGGATATGCGCCCTGTGGCGTCTTTATTGTGTAGGATGTCTCCGAGTGGAAAATCTATCACTACGGTAATCTTGTGGCTTTCGAAATAGTGGCGAAGTTTCCGTGAGGTAATGAGTAGGGCGTAGAGTAGTTTTTGTACATGCAGGTACCGGATTTTGGATTCTGTCAGTACTTCGCTGATGTAGTATACTGGACGTTGCACTTTATACACGCGCCCTTGTTCTTCTCTTTCTATGACTATTGCTGTGCTGATTACGGTAGGAGTTGCCGCGATATATAGCATCATATCTTCATCTTTCTTTGGAGGTGTTAGGATAGGTGATGAAGTGAGGTATTCTTTAAGTTTTCTGAAAGCTTCGTCGGCCTCTATTGTCCACTCGAACTTGTCTGTTTTCTTTAGTAGTTTAAAGAAAGGTAACCCTTTTTTGCCGAGTCTTGATATGAAACGGTTGAGGGCTGCCATGCATCCTGTTAGTTTTTGCACATCTTTGACACTTCTAGGTGGGCCCATTTCTGTTATAGCTCGAATTTGCTTGGTGCTGGCTTCGATCCCGCGCTGACTGACCAAAAATCCGAGTAGTTGTCCTGAGGGAACTCCAAATACACATTTATTTGGGTTCAATTTCCATCTCCATTTCTTCAAGTTTTCGAAGGTTTGCTTTAAATCTTCAATTAGAGTGTCTGGGTTCTTTGTTTTTACCACCACATCGTCCACGTATGCCTCCACATTTTCACCGATTTGATTCCCAAGGCAAGTCTGGATAGCTCTTTGGTACGTGGCACCAACGTTCTTTAGTCCAAACGACATGGTCTTGTAGTAGTAGGCACCAAACGGGGTGATGAAAGATGTCTTACTCTGGTCTTCTTCTTTTAGTGCGATCTGGTGATATCCTGAATAGCAATCGAGAAAAGATAATAACGCAGATCCTGCTGTCGAGTCAACTATCTGGTCAATGCGTGGTAGCCCAAACGGATCTTTTGGGCAATGTTTGTTGAGATCCATGTAATCAACGCACATACGCCACTCGTCCGTGTTTTTCTTCTGTACAAGGACCGGGTTTGCTAGCCAATCTGGATGTATGATCTCCTTGATGAATCTGGCTGCCATTAGTTTTGTTATTTCCTTTTTAATTGCTGCCTTCTTGTCGGCTGAGAACCGTCGTAGCCGTTGTTTTACAGGTTTGGAGCTTTTGTTAACATCAATTCTGTGCTCAGCCAACTCCCTTGGGACTCCTGGCAAGTCGGCTGGCTTCCAAGCAAAGATATCTTTGTTGTCCCGAAGAAAGTTGGTGAGTGCGAGTTCCTATTTTGCCGAGAGGTGAGCACTGATAGTTGCTGTCTTGGAGGTATCGCCTGTGCCTAAGTCGATTTGCTTGACGTCGGCTTCTTTTGGTGGTGCGATGATGCTGGGCTTTTTAGCCGGTATTTCTAATTCTTCTTGGCTTGTTTCTGCAGCGATTGCGGCTATTTCTTTTCTTCCATTGTCGGCTTGCGCTTTAGCTGCAATCTGGATCGCCTGAACGTCGCAGTCAAAAGCGCGCTTTAAATTGCTTCGAAGGGAAAGTATACCGTTGGGTCCTGGCATCTTAAGTAGTAAGTACGGGTAATGTGGTATTGCCATGAATTTGGCCAGTGCAAGATGTCCAAGGATTGCATGATATGATGAATCGAAGTCGGCGACTTCAAATTTGATAAACTCTATTCGGTAGTTTGAAGGAGTTCCAAAGGTAACAGGTAAAGTAATTTGTCCGAGTGGCATGGCTGCTTTGCCGGGTACTATTCCGTAAAAAGGTGTGCTTGTTGGCGTAATCATCCCGGCGAGTTGTAGTCCCATTTTCCTTAGAGTTTCCGAAAAGATGATGTTAAGCCCAGCTCCTCCATCGATTAGTACTTTGGTGACGGTCATACCAGCAATAGTCGGATCCAGAACCAATGGATAATGGTCTGCGTTTCCCACGCTAGTCCATTGGTCTTCTCTGGTAAATTGGATAGGATACTATGACCAATTGAGGTATCTTGGTGTAGCCGGTTCTGCTGTCATAATGGTCCGTAGTGCTAGTTTTTCTTGATGTTTGCTTCTGCAATCCAGAGCCCCTGAGAAAATCACTGCTACCGTTCCCCTAGGTTTTTGGAATCCTTTGTCCTCGTGGTTGTCTTCTTCTCTTTTCTGATTGTCCTCTTTAGTATTTTCCTTACTATCTTTTCTTATGTATCGATCATTGAAAGTGTAGCAATTTCCGATAGTGTGCCTCCCACTAGGGTGCAATGGGCAACGTATGTTTTCAATGTCATCATATCTTCTTGGTTTGGGAAATTTCTTTGATTTGTCGGCCATTGCCACAGTATTGTCTGGTCTACGTTTTCTTTCTTGATGTCTGCTATTTCGTTGACTTTGCTTGTCCGGGAACCTTTCTCGTGTTTTTTCTTCTGCAGTAATCATCTTTTCTACTGTACATCTGAATTCTTCATTGTTTCTCGGATTTTCTTTGCAGAAGTCTTGAAATTGCCATCTGGCCATGATTCCGTGAGAAAAAGCTTCAATTACTTCTCGTTCGGTTATGTCATGCACTTGAGCTCATAGTTCGCCGAATCGTCGATAATAGTTTCTAAGACTTTCACCTCCCTTTTGCTTGAGTCCTTTTAGTTCTGCATGAGTGATTGGGTGTGTAATGATTCCTACGAAATTCTCACAAAAAGCTCTCTGCAAATCCTCCCAATTTCTGATAGATCCTGGATTTAGTTTATCGAACCATTGGAGGGGCATGGCCTCCAGTGCCATGGGGAAGAAAAGGGCTTTGATATCGTCGTCTCCTCCAGCTAGTTCAATCGATTGTGAATATATTCTGAGCCATTGCTTTGGTTCGGTTTTGCCATCATACTTGGAGTGATTAGATGGTTTGAATTTGTGAGGTAATCGCACCAATGCGAGCCTGTTCGCAAAGCAGGGGAACCTGTCGTGTGCCTTGGTTTCTTTGAATTCAGATTCGGCGCCTTCCTCTGACCAACTGTCATTCTGATGGGAACAATTTTGCGAGGTTGTCTTGGTAGGAACCCTGCTCCTAGTCTTCCTTAGTTGTTCAAATCGGTGGCCTTGATTATGTTCCTTCCTACTTCCTCCGTCATGGCTTCCACCCGGCCCAAGTCTTTCGAAGGCGGATTTCCTTTGATTTTGATCTTCTTGCCGGTGGGTTGTTGATCTGGCGGGTAGTCTTGATCGAGCTTTCTCTTCATGCGTTCTCGGGATTATCGATCGGAGCAAGTCCTGGAGCTGTTCATACTTCTCACCAGGATGCGAAGTTGCTCCGAGTTCTTCTAATGCTTCTCGAATCTTATCGTAAGGCGTATTCGTCGTGCGTCTCCCTTCAACTTCTCGTTGTGATTTTCTTTTGTCGTACTCAGCCAATTCTGACTCGTATCTGGTCCAAGCTTCCCTGCGCTGCCTAGCACGGTGTTGGCGCCCTTGCTTCAACTTGTTTTTTCTTTCTCTAGCTTGTTTCTGACTATCTGTTTCTCCGTTGTAGCCCTGGGCAAAGGGTGATATGTTGGATTCTGATTCATCTGATGATCTGACATCGGGTGCTTCCAGGGGATTTAATGGTGACCGCGGTTGTCGAACCATGAACACTTCTCGCGCATGAGTCGTTCTGTTATTGGCGTTAGTTTTCATACTGTCGGAGTCGCTGATAACTTTAGTGGATGCCTTGGTGTCATAGATCGAGTCTCCTTCTTGGTAAGGTAAAATAGCTGTTGTTGTCGTGCCGACTAGTTGGGTTCTGCTACCTTCAGGAACGAAATCCGGCCAGTGGATGATACAGTCCTGTGATGTTATCATTAGCACGAGGCCCTCCTGAGCTCCTGTCAGTGGTATCCCGAATCTTGGATTGAAAAATCTTTTGACCTGTCCTTGATAGGATTTTGCCATGTTGTCAAGCCCAAATGGAGAAGAACTCGACTTCTTGAGAGAATTCTGGGGGTAATCCAAGTTGTTTTGGGTTGTGCTCCAGAATCTTGCCAAAAAAGAACTCGGTTTCTTGAAAGCACTCGGATAAAACTTCGCCTTGGAGCTTGAATTCGAATTAGATATGAGTGGTCGTGAAATCCGATTTGATTCGGATACTATGAGCTACGTGAATCTTCTGGTGAGCTGATCTGTTGTAGTTGTTGGAATAGGAACTTCTTTTAGATGATCTAAATCTTCGAGGAGATGGCTTTGAAGCTTGCAGTTGTTGTCTGCCTCGTAGATCCATGAGCCAAAGATGAAAGTTGATCCCGTCGGGAAAATCATGCTGTCGAGGTCCATCGAGCTCTCGGAAGCAAAGTCGCCGAAATCCCCTACCTGGCGCGCCAGCTGTCGATGTTTCACCACCGATAGCCTGCCACGGGGGTACCCGGGGCAGTATGTTCGGGCTTCGGCGTATGCCGAACTCAATGGTTTACGCAAGAGACAGCCGATTTATCCTGGTTCAGGCCCTCGATCGTAGATCGAGTAATAACCTTATGTCTAGTCGGCCTTAGCCTTTGCGTTGGATTGATTGTCAAGTGTTTTGTTGTACCATTGTCCTTCTCTCAGGAGCCCTGCCCTCCTTTATATAGTCAGGAGGCCAGAGTCCTAGTCGATTTACAATGAGATTTCCTAATAGGATTACCTAATAGTTCTACTACTACGATTATATGGGAAGAATCCTAGTTGGACTAGATCTTCTTTCTACCTTGCGGGGTATCCTGTGGGTCCCGCATCGACAATCGACTAACTAAGTCAACACATTTTCTTCCAATCAAGAGTATATATCCTATTATTCAATATGCAAAGATGTATTTAGCGAGAATCGTGAGCTTACATGGTATACCAAAGACCATTGTGTCAGATAGAGGTACACAGTTTGTCTCCAACTTTTGGAAATAAGTGCATGCTTCGTTGGGTACCAAACTTTTGTATAGTACCGCTTATCATCCATAGACTGATGGTCAGACTAAAAGAGTAAATCAAGTACTTGAAGATTTGTTAAGGTGTTGTGTCCTTAACTATTCCAATAAGTGGGATGAATGTTTGCCTTTGGCTGAGTTCTCATACAACAATAGTTATCAAGAGAGCATTAAGATGGCTCCGTTTGAAGCACTCTATGGTCGTAGATGCAGAACATCGCTAAATTGGTCTAAACCTAGGGAAAGATGGTTCTTTGGAGTTGACCTTGTGAAAGAAACAGAAGAGAAGGTTAGGCAGATACAAAATAATTTGAAGATAGCTCAGTCTCGACAAAAGAGTTCTGCAGATAAATGATGTCGACCATTGGTGTTTAACAAGGGAGATTATGTATATCTGAAGGTATCACCAATGAAGGGAGTCAACTGTTTCGGTGTTAAAGGCAAGTTGGCACCTCGTTATATTGGACCATTTCAAATTTTGGAGAGGTGTGGAAAGGTGGCATATTGCTTGAAGTTACCAGAACATCTCTCAGCTATATATGATGTGTTCCATGTTTCTCAATTAAAGAAATGTCTTCGAGTGCCTGATCAGAATGTTGAGGTTGAAGGAGTTGAACTTGAACCTGATTTGACCTATTCCGAATATCCTATACGAGTTCTAGATCAGAAAGATCATGTCACTCAAAGGAGGATAATCAAATTCTACAAGATACAATGGAATCAACATTCCAAAGAAGAAGCTACTTGGGAATCCGAAGATTTCTTGCTAGAACAGTTTCCAGAATTTCTTGCGTCAATATAGAATAATGTTAGTTGTGCTCTGTCATTGCAAATCATGTTTGTAAAGGGACCTTACCTATTTTATGGACAAGTTTTGAATGTTTTTGCTTGACACATTTCCTTTTCCATTACTTTATCCTAGGACTTTAAATCTCGGGACGAGATTTCTTTTAGGGGGAAAGATTGTAACACCTCTGATGTTTTAAACCCTAAAACATGCCATGTCATCATATGCAGTGCACATCATTCATGTGTTAGTGAAAACTTTGATATGCATCCACTAAAATAAGTTTACTTTTATGTTATATGTGTTGACTTGTATGGATTGAATCAAGTTCAAAATCTTTGGTGTTGAATTGGAATTTCCAAAAACCCTAATTTTCAGAATTTAAATTCTACCCTAGAAACCTAATTCAAAATCTAAGCACATTTTGGGGTTGAGCCTAAAAGGAAAAGTGTAGAGCTTGTCAAGGTGTACAAAGTTGGTTTTTGGAGTTTTCAAAGTTGTTATATAAAATTTGAAGTAATTTGAAAAGGCGATAAGTTCTTAAAGTATCCCCTTTTGATTTTAAACTTGCATTTCAAAATGTAGACATAATTTGGGTATGGTTCTTAAAGAAAAGTTGTAGAACTTTGAATTTGGAACAACTTTTATTTTTGGAGATTTTTGAGTTACCATGCAAATTTGGGAGTAATTTGAGAAATTAGACGAGTGGCAATTCGGTAAATTCACTGAACAGTGCCGACGGGCGACACCTCACCGTCGGTGAGCTTCCGATGGCTTCTAGTCGTGCCCGTGGACATCTCTGGCTTCGCGCTGGCATGGGAAAGCCGCTGCATGGCTTCTCCTTGCTTCCTGGCCACGCTATAAAGCCTATGTTGTCGCCGTTCTTCTCCCTTTCTTCTCCTCTGCTTTTCCTGTCGTCACCGGCCAGCCCTGATGAGCTCATGCTATCGTCGTAGCGCATACTAGTCATAGCAAAGCCTATCATAGCTCTGCCTACTCCTTGCGAACCTAGCTAACTAGTCCATGAAGCCTGGCTCCGCTGGGAAACGCTGCGCGTTGCCTTTCTTCCTCGCGGCCGATAGCATCGTCGTCGAGTGAGCGTCACCATGGCCAGCACTCTACGGTGCGTCTTTGCTCTTGCTCAGCGTAGCTCCAGCTTCGCCATGTTGTCGTGATGCTTTGTGTCTTGTTGGGTGACCTTTTTGTCCACCGCAGCCACCGAAGCACCGCCGTCGACACCAGCTGAGCCGCCGTACCTGCCTTGATCGACGACGAGCTCCTCTGTTACTCCTCTGGTTCCTCTTCTAGCTCGGGCGTGTCTGGGGTGAGCCACTGAGTCCTCCCAAGCATTTTGTTTAACCGCTACCGGCCTCACTTCACTAGCGTAGTGTAGCCGCACCACCATGTCCGCCATTACCGGCGTCGAGCTCGAGTTGTGCAGTGATGGGTGAAATTAGTGCCACCAATAGGTGCGCCTTGTCGTAGGGATTACGATGGTACCTTCGCCGTGGCCGGAGACCTCGCCATCGGCGAGAAATCACCAGTCAGTAAGCCTCGCCGTCGTGGTCAGCGTGGGAGTACTGTGCCGACATGTGGGGTCACTCTGTCAGTGACAGTTAGTTTGAAAATGAATTTTCTATTTTCAGAATTGTTTAAATAGTGCTATGTTTTGTTTATTTTGTGTAGAATTAAATAGAGCTCCAAAAATTATGAAAATTTTTGTGTGACCTCTCTGAGATGTAAACTATTTAGGAAAAATATTAAATGTTATTTTTCATTACATTGTGAACCATGCTGCATGACGGTTGTTCAAATCGAAGATGTTGAGTAAATGTGTGGCCCTTGGGCAGGGCACTTTCTTTGTGTGCTATATGTTACTAAATCTACTCCACTACTATGGTTTGTAATAATAATTGTACTTAGTTTGTGAAACAACTATTTTATAACTAAGTTATTGTAAGACTTCTGCTATTTCACTCTGATGTAAATTAATGAATAAACTGTTGTAATACTGCAATGACTCTGTAATGGATCCTGCTCGGAAAAATCGTGGATGATTCGGGGTTCCTTGGGGACACCCGATAGTCTTCTTAAGTTACTGGGAACATATGCATAGTCGTTAGAGGTCATTGGACAGTGACAGATACATGTGGGCCCTATAATTTAGGAGGTTCTACCACAGAGGTGATTGAGATTTGAGAATCCCAAAGAGAGCCCTCATTAGTGAGATCAAGAGTAGCAAAGTGTGCACCCATCCTTCTCATTAGGCTTGTCATGGTCAAGTGAGAGTTCGTGCTTGTTACTCTTGATGATCGCCATCACCTAGACAGCTTGGTGGTGATTGGAGAGCTTGGTGATCATCCGGCGGAGCTTGTAGATGACACAACTCAAGTTGTGAGCAGTTGTGGGTGATTCACCGTGATAGAGTATCGAAGAATCAACCTATAGAGAGCACTTGATCCTTGCATGGATCAAGAGGGAGCTACACCCTTGCGCGGGTGCTCCAACGAGGACTAGTGGGGAATGGTGACTCTCTGATACCTCGGTAAAACATCACCGCGTTCCTCCTTCTCTCTTTACTTTGAGCAATTCAATTCTTGTCATTTACATTCCTAGAATTGTCATGCTAGAGTAGGATTGGAACTTAGGGTGCTCAACTTTTATGCGTTAGATCAATAGAAACACTTTCTAGGCACAAGGGGTTAATTAGGCTAACCGTAGAGTTTAATTATTGCAAAGAAATTTAGAATTAGCCTAATTTACCCTCCCTCTTGGGCATCTTGATTCTTTCAATTGATATCGAAGGCTGCCATGTCATCCCTCTCTTCAAATACTGAGCGCCCCATCCCAACGGTCAAGTGATGACCGAACGCAGCACAGTGCCATGACTGGACGTAGGACACCAGCGTCCGGTCACTTCCAGTAAGGTTTCAGCCACGATCGGACGCGTCGGTTAGATCATGACCGAATGTAGGACCCCAGCATTTGGTCATTTCCAGTAATCCTCCACTCACAACCGAACGCTTCCGATCAAGCCTGATCAGACTCACCTAGTGTCTGGTCACACACTGTCTCCTCTATGCACTACCACGTCAGTAGGACCAGACACACTCATCCAGCGTCTGGTCACTCTATGAAATCCTGTCTTTTCTATATAGGGCGCCGGTGGCATCGTCGCACTATCCGCACTCTATGGACGGACACTCCACCGGTGAAGTTTCTTACCCTTGCTTAAAAGTGCCAATCACCAAGTGTATCACCTTGTCCACATGTGTGTTAGCATATTTCACAAACATTTTCAAGGGTGTTAGCACTCCACTAAATCCTAAATGCATATGTAATGAGTTAGAGCATCTAGTGGCACTTTGATAACCGCATTTCGATATGAGTTTCACCCCTCTTAATAGTATGGCTATCGATCCTAAATGTGATCACACTCACTAAGTGTCTCGATCACCAAAACAAAAATGGCTCCTACCACTTATACCTTTACATTGAGCCTTTTGTTTTTCTCTTTCTTCTTTTCAAGTCCAAGCACTTGATCATCACCATGGCATCGCCATCATCATGTCATGATCTTCATTTGCTTCACCACTTGGAATGTGCTACCTATCTCATGATCACTTAATAAACTAGGTTAGCACTTAGGGTTTCATCAATTCACCAAAATCAAACTAGAGCTTTCAATCTTCCCCCTTTTGGTAATTGATGACAACCCTTTCATAAAGATATGAATTGAAATTCAATTGAATCCATGTTGCTTGTCCAAGCATATTTACTATGTGTAAAAGGATATGGACAAGTTTCATGAACTCCATATGGTAGCAATTGCTCCCCCTACATATGTGCTAAGAGTTTGGATTGAAGCTTGCACATATGCTTAGATAGGAAATATAGGAGACAATGTCTACCAAATGATGCTAAGGTATAAAAGATGGACCATTGAAGCGTAATACCAATCGGAGTGCACCATTATACCATCCTTAGCACCATGGTTAGCTCGATACCACTTGGAAATAAAATCACTGGATAACCTATGCATGCTAGATTTTCATTTCATCATTCAAACCTACAACTAACATACACCACACAAGCATGGATATTGAAATTTAAAACATCTGCCATGCAAGCAAATATATGAAATGCACATTCAAATGCACCATACAAGTTCATGAGTTTGCTCCCCCTACTTGTGTGCTCAAAATTTTAATTGATCCCTTTTCTTTGTCATATCTCTCCCCCTATGTCAAATTCTCCCCCTTTGTTATCTTTTCACTATCTTAGTACACTAATATCTTTGTTTTTCTCCCCATCGTACTAATATTACTAATATCTTTGTTTTTCTCCTCCTTTGTCATCAATAACCACAAAGGTTCAAAATGTGGATAGGTTGAGATTTATCAATGTCAATCAATGGGGTGAGGATTAATTTCCCAAATTTGATCCAATCTAGATCATTTGCCAAAGATATTTAACTTGGTTTGATTCGAGGACAAGCTTCTTCACACCTCTAAATAAGGATTATCTTGTACCATCTTGAGTTAAACACTTAGAGCTCATTTTCTAGATTAAACACTAGGTTTATAAGCCCACAAACATGTCATATGCTACCACTGGATCAAAATAAGCATAGAAGCAATAGTGGTACCATATAATCGTCTAATTCATTTGATTTTCATGAATGAGCCTATTAAATGTGAAAGATGTCTAGATGCACTAAACATATCCTTAGCAAGGATGTATGCCATGCTAATCAACTTTTACCTTAGATTGCTCGAAGGAGAGGCATGTCATATAAGTGGGGGGTTCATCAACACATATTTGAGAAATCTGAAAGCATCTAGGCCCCTAGTTGGGTTTCGGTGATTAATGACAATATATGATTACTGTGACTAATATATGTTTTGTAGAGGCAATTAAGTTAGGTCACGATAATGGAGATCGATTGGGCAATCATGGTGGTCATGCCCCTACGATGGAAATCATTTCGGTTTTCGAAGGATGGACGACAAGGTTAAGGATGGACTAGTTCTAAGTGTCATTTGGAGTTAAAGATACACTTAGAGTAGTTTAGGACTTTGTTTTTCCTTTGGCCGTACTATTAAGGGGGGTATGGACGGGTAGCTTGACCTAGGCGAGTCTAGTGAGTTAGGTGTGGTGCACACTTGCTAAATCTAGCACTAGGTAGCTCCAAAATAGCCCTTAGATCTAATGTAGCAAACTTTATTCACGTATGATCGAGAGTTGGAAGTGAATGGAGGGTCAAATACTGACCGGACGCTAGCTTCAGTTTGACCAAACGCTGGTTCAGGGTCCAGTCAGTTCATTTGACTGAGGTGTTTTTGTCTGGTGCGATCGGACGCTGAGAGGTCAAGTGACCGGACGCTGAGGGCCAACGTCCGGTCGACTTCAGTAAGGTTCTAGAGAGGGAAAATCTAGACCGAACGCGTACGGTTAGTGCTGACCGGACGCTGGCCAGCGTCTGGTCACATTGAAAATACTAGAGTTCAGGGTGAACTGACCGACGCGTTCGGTCAACATGACCAGAGCGTCCGGTCACCCCGTAGAGGCACATAATGGTTCGTTTTTCAGCCCATGTTATAAATACCACCTCCATTCGTGTGTGGGGGGTACTTTTGCTCATTTCAACAGCTGAGAAACACCTTTAAGTGTGCCAAGAAGAGCAAGGTCCTAGTGAGGTGATTGAGATTTGAGAATCCCAAAGAGAGCCCTTATTAGTGAGATCAAGAGTAGCAAAGTGTGCATCCATCCTTCTCATTAGGCTTGTCATAGTCAAGTGAGAGTTCATACTTGTTACTCTTGGTGATCGCCATCACCTAGATGGCTTGGTGGTGATTGGGAGCTTGGTGATCATCCAAAGAAGCTTGTGGATGACCCAACTCAAGTTGTGAGCGGTTGTGGGTGATTCACCATGACGGAGTGTCAAAGAATCAACCCATAAAGAGCACTTGATCCTTGCACAAATCAAGGGGAGCTACACCCTTGCGCGGGTACTCCAACAAGGACTAGTGGGGAGTGGCGACTCTCCGATACCTCGGCAAAACATCGCCGTGTTCCTCCTTTTCACTTTACTTTGAGCAATTTAATTCTTGTCATTTACATTCATAGAATTGCTATGCTAGAGTAGGATTCAAACTTAGGTTGCTAAACTTTTGTGCGGTAGATCAATAGAAACACTTTCTAGGCACAAGGGGTTAATTGGGCTAACCATAGGACTTAATTATTGCAAAGAAATTTAGAATTAGCCCAATTCACCCCCTCTTGGGTATCTTGATCCTTTCAGTGGGGGTGGAGTTATTTTATGCTTATATATTGATGACATACTGATCTTTGGATCTAGCCTCAAAGTGATTGAGGAGGTGAAGGAATTTTTATCTAATAATTTTAAAATAAAAGATTTAGGAGAGGCTGGTGTTGTTCTTAATATCAAGCTTCTGAGAGAAGGTGATGGTGGGGTAACTCTGTTACAATCCCACTATATGGAAAATGTGCTGAGTCGCTTTGGGTTTAGTGACTATGAACCTACTCCTACACCTTATGACCCTAGTGTGCTATCGAGGAAAAATCAGAGAATAGTAAGAGATCAATTAAGATATTCCCAGATCTTTGGTTCACTTGTGTATCTTGCTAGTGCAACAAGGCCTGCCATCTCATTTGCTGTGTGCAAGCTGAGCCGGTTTGTGTCAACCATGTGAGATGATCACTGACGTGCTCTTGAGAGAGTAATGCGCTATCTAAAAGGCACTATGAGCTATGGTATTCATTATACTGGACACCTGAAGGTGCTGAAAGGCTATTGTGATGTCAATTGGATCTCTGATGCTGATGAGCTTTTTGCCATAAGTGGATATGTGTTTTTCGTTTGGAGGTGATGTTGTTTTCTAGAAGTCTTGCAAGCAGACTATCTTAACGAAGTCTATATTGGAAGCAGAACTCACAGCATTAGACACCGCTGGCTCTAAAGCCGAGTGGCTTCGTGATCTCCTTATGGATTTACCGGTCGTTGAAAAACCCATACCGGCTATTTCTATGAACTGCGATAACCAGACTGTGATTACGAAAGTTAACTGTTCTAAGGATAACATGAAGTCCACAAGGCATGTTAAGAGACGACTAAAATCTATCAGAAAATTAAGAAACTCCAGAGTAATAGCGTTGGACTATGTTCACACGTTTAACAATCTGACAGATCAATTCACTAAGGGTCTGTCACGCAATGTGATAGAAAGTGCATCGAGAGAGATGTGTTTGAGACCCACATGAAATTTACTATAGTGGTAACCTGTTCTATGTGATCGGAGATCCCGTGAAGTAGGATGGTGAAACAAGCTAGTAGTAAATTGTGAGAAAAGATCCTTAGTAAGAATCATTTCTGATGCATATCTTTTCTTTCTGTAAGGCAGGTTGGTTTTTACCTTAATGTGTTCCAAGTGGCTTGATAAAGCAAAGATGTTGTCCTACAAAACATCTTTTGAGAAACACATCTATATGAGTCAGACTGCTGGTCATAGTCTATGAGATTTGGGTGATCTTTAAATACTCATGAAAGGCACTAGAGTATGGCTTATATGCTTCAAATAGAGGGGATGCCTTTTGCAGCCTAGTATCAGCTAAGGACTTTAGTGATATTCACCTCACACAAAACTGTCAATTCAAGGCTTAGTCCATTGTTTAGTTGTGACTGAGTGAAACTATTTCTCTAGATGGATGTTCAACTTAACAGTCTTTATCGAAACACTGGTATATAAAAGAAATATGGTTCTAAGACTACTTTGTTACAAACCCTAGAGTTTGGTGAGGATTATTGGATATATTATGGGCTTGGCCCATATAATATTTAATAAATCAAATAAAATTCTATGGTCCATAATATTAAGCGTTGTATGATTTAATACCATATGGGATTTTGACTGAACGTTGACTCAGCTTATTTGATTGGAAATTATCTATCTTAATTAAGAAGCTGAGAAAAGGACACAGGAGTGCCACATGCGCGCGCGCGCCGCCGTCGGTGGCTGGGCCAGGCCGAGGCCGTGGGCATGGGCGTGGCAGGTAGGTAGGCGGCGAGCGAGCGGAAGGGCGGGCGTGGCTTGCGCCAGTTACCATCTTTTCGTGTCTCGGTCTCTTGAGTTCTTTGACTGGCTTTCTCCCTCCCCACCGTAGGCATAAAAGTAGAAGTCCTCCGTCAGTCCAATCTCCTTTTCGCTTCTGAGAGACCACATCTCAGTCGCCCTTTGGTTTTTCCTGTCTCGTACTGTCGATACGGGACCCACAGGATACCCCGCAAGGGAGAGGGAAGATCTAGTATAACTAGGATTCTTCTCATATAATCCTAGTAGTAGTACTATTCAGTAATCCTACTAGGAACTCTCATTGTAAATCGACTAGGACTTTGGCCTCTTGACTATATAAAGGAGGGTAGGGCTCTGGACAAAAAAGAACAGAACAACAATTGTACAACACTTTACAATCAATCCAACGCAAAGGCTAACGCCGACTAGACGTAGGGTTATTACTCGATCCACGATCGAGGGCCTGAACCAGGATAAATTGACTGTCTCTTGCGTTCACCGTCAAGTTCCGCATACGCTGAAGCCCGAACATACTGCCTCGGGTATCCCCGTGGCAGGCTATCGGTGGTAAAACATCGACACGTACCTCTGCGCGCACGGAGCAATGGGAGAGCAGGTGTCTCCGAAACCCTCGTCCGCCTGCGAACCTTGCACGGGGTGTGCGGCGATTAGGTTTTTGGGATGCGATTCCGCGACTGCTCGTCCACGTCGCAGACGCCTTCTTCCTGGTGATCGCTCGTGGAACAACAATGTGTCTTCTTCCTGGTGACCATTCGTGGGACTACACTGCGAACACCTTTCTGCATCAACTGTGGTCCACGACTTCGAGCAACGCACTATATCTGGTGTAAATGGAGCCTCCGATGCCCTTGGCATGGGACTCTCCGCTGGGTACACTCTTATCTCTCTAATTACCGTACTTTGCGTACTTACTATTTCGATCGGTATGTCATACTTGCATGCTGTAGCGTTTGTTAGTGATATACACATACACATATATGTCGTCACGAACCTGATGTTTTATTTCTGGATTAAATTGATCATGAAAATATATAATTATCTAACAATATATTGCTCGACACGTGATTTGATCAGATGTTGCTCATTCTGTACCATGTATGTAGCTGTATTTTCTCTCTTCTTTTTAACAGGTTGTATTTTCTCTTGGATTCAGTGTAAAAAGTGTCGTGCACGTAAGAATAGAGCTCAAAAGGCCCTCGTTCGGCACCGCGCCCAAATGATTCTATTTCTCTATATGGTTTGAATGTAGCTAGCTATAAATTTATTAGTTTCGTAAATAAACTACCTCCTGTCAAAAAACTTTATATGTTCAGCATTGCATGTTCTTCAATGCATATATTTGGTCACTAATTTTTTTCTAGAACATATTTTTAAATCTTTAAATTTACAAGTACAAATTTGTACATATAACTTGTGCAGTTCGAAACTAAATGACAATGTAATAGTTATTGATGTTTATAGTTTTTAAGGTTTGACCAATTTTTTTTGTCATAAACAAAACATTTTTTGTGGAAGCAAAAATTTAGGATACCTACCAAAAGAATTTTAAAAGAAAACAAAAGTAGATTTGGTAGAGCTGAGTAGCTACTACCTGACCACAGTAATAATAACAAAAGAAGACAGTACAGATGGAATCACATATTCCACCAATCCCAAAATAATAAAACAACTTAAATAGTTCCCTCAAATCAAGTTGCTTTGAATTTAACACTTTGTAACAAACTACCACTATCTATGACCCCAAATAAATACACTATGAAAGTATATCTATAATGTACTTGATGATACTAATTTATCGTCCTAGATATTTGTATTTTTATCTAAAAAAATGATCAAACTTAATATAGATTGCTCTAGTTAGAATAACTCTAAAATTTTATTTGTTTTGAGATAATAGAAGTACAATAACAAGGAGTACTACGAACTGACATATGATGTACTCTCTCTGTTCCAAATTGTAAGGCATTCTAGATTTTCTAGATATATAGTTTTTTTTTGCTACGTTTTACAATTTGGAATGGAGGGTGTTATGTTGGCCCTGTTTGGTAGAGCAGCCAGAAAAAAACATTTTTCTGAGAAGCTATACAAATGAAGGAAAAGCATGGCATTGCAGGAGGCCATCGTTGTTCGCTTGCGCATGGAGCACTCCTGGAGGCTCCGTGTGCTCACCTATTAGGGGACTTAGGGATTTGTAGTTTGGTCTCGGCTCAAATTTGATTTCTGCCCACTGCCATGCTTCCTTGATTTATGTCTCGATATGTTTCAATTTGATTTGGTAGTTGTCTATGATGGTTTCAATTTGGTCTCAATTTGATCCGTGTTCTTGTTTTGATCTCGATCTGATGCAGGGTGGCCTCAATTTGCCTCAATTTTGCTCCTCTTGCATCTCGTGGTACCAATATGGAAAACTCCTTCGGCATCTGTTAGTCTTGAAAAAGGTGAATGCAGGAGGACTAGATAAAAATTATATTTGGCGTAAATTTTGGCTCTTTAATATTAGGTATAGGTTCCACCCCAACCCACTCTAACACATATGGATTGGAGTAAATACATGTTCATCCAAACAAGCCCTTACGGATAAAACAGAAATCGATGGCGGCAACACATGGAAGCAGGAAGCATCAGGGGCGGGTATGGCTGTAGGCAAAATATGTGGTGAAAACCACCTACTAGGTGAACGTAAAAACCAATACAAAAAACTTATTCCGACCATTCAAAAAATGGAATTTCGTATATTCATAGTGCATACAGATATATACTCACACGAAAAGGTTGATATGTAAAATTAAACTGAAAAAATCATTAAAAATGACGAATATGAGGTTCACACTAAATGATGAAATCTAGGAATTTTATCTTTTAACCTAAAATTTACCATTTTCGTATGAATTTTTAAAATCAGATTAAATTCTAACTTTTGCATGTAAGTACATATTTAGATGAACTATGGATGTGCCAAGTTTAATTTTTTTTTGAATGACCAAAATATATTTTCAAAATTAGTTTTCACCGCATATTTTGCCTATGACCCTAGCGTGGTCCAAAATACTTCTTAGGACCTACTTCTACATGTGAATTTTTGGCCCAACCAGAAGTAACTGGGCTGGTGGGCCAAATTGTTACTCCCAACCGAGAGGAGAAAGTAGGAGCTCCTCCTCGACACGCGACTACGCGGCCAGCGTCGCAATCAGACGGGATCCCCAATCCACGTTCGGCCGTTCCGTTCCTCTCCCTGCCTGGCTGGCTGCTACAGTGCTGCTGAACCCTAGCCGCTGCGCCGCTACCGCTACCACCAGCCGCCCGTCGCGTCACCATCGGCCGTCGACTCGGCAAGAGGGGTTGCGGCCGCCCGTCGCCACCAGGTCCTCTGCGCTAGCCGCTAGAGGGTGTCCGCGGCTTCCCTCCGCGCTCCACAGTCGGAGGCGCGTTGGGCGGCCGCCTGGCTGGCGAGCCGGCGACTGCGTGGCCCCTTCCCTTCTGCGAGACTGCAGAGCAACTGGGGTACAATACAATACAACAGGTTGTTCTCCAATTCGATTGATCCAAGCCTCCAAGCATGGTGTTCGGCCGGAGTAAATCATCTTCGTCGACGACGCCGTCCGCGCCCTCAAAGGCGGCGGCCGCGTGCTCCGAGCTGCGCACCGCGTACCACGAGTGCTTCAACCGGTGGTACGCGGAGAAGTTCGCCAAGGGGCAGTGGCAGAGGGACGACTGCGCCGACCACTGGCACAAGTACCGCGCCTGCCTCGAGGTAACCCCACCCCCCTCGCCCGCGCTTCTCCTGCCTCCGACTTGCTTGCATCTCTTGCTCCCTGCCTCCCTGGCTGCTTCAGGATCACGGCTCATCTTATTGTATTGTTGGGCTCGATAAGGATCCCAGTTTTTCGCAAGGGCGCTGTTCTTAGATGTGATGGTGCTCCGATCCAGTAGGGGGTGGCTGCACTCGTTTGAAGAGGGGATTGTGTACTCGGCACTGCTGTCGTAGCTTAGGCCGGGATTCTTCAATGGAGTTGGCCGCAAGATCTAGAGCAGGGTGGTTGTGTGCAGATAGATCTCGTTGGGTGATGTGGTTACTGCAATTTGGGAGCACCATTATCACGATTTCCAAGCAACCTTTTCGTGAATCAACAAAAACCCTTTTGTATGCGTTCTCAAGAAACTTGAGTTTAGTTGAATGATTCATTATTGAGCAAGCAAAATTCTCAACATAACCAAATAGATTAACTTTCAAATGACAACTCTATTTTCAAGAACTGTATTCGGTAGTGTGCGCACTATGTATATTTAAAAGGTAATAGAGCCAACAATGCTCATCGCCTGATAACACTACTATAAACTACATGGTTATATATCACAGTAAGCCACATTATATCAATTTATAGTTACAATTGGACGCAGAAATAGCCACCAACCAGTTGTTAGAGTCGAATATTCTTGGCAGTGAAATTGATGGACTGATTAAATCTTTCAAAGAAAATGGACCGATTACTTGCAGCATTTAAAATCGATCTATATTTGTGATATTTGTCTACTCACACTGAACTTTGTTTTTCTTTTATCATCTATTAGTCAACAATATATACGTTTTGTGATACAAAAGTAGTACTGTTATATTCATGTTAGAAAGGATTTTCCTGCGAGAATGCTTTTGTTTCTATAAATAATTCAGTTTAATTGTATCAAAGAGAATTCCAAATGTAATTTTGAAGATCATGCTAACTACAACCACGGCTTATATGCTTTAAATGGCGGGAGTATTTGACTGCCATACTGAATTACTGCTGTCCTGCATCTTTTGGGATTGTTATTACTGGAATAGCTATGTTCAGGGATTGAGTTCCAAATCTCTTTCCCTCTGACATGAGCCAAGGTTTCCTCAGATTTTACATGGACACTGCCTCTCATCACATTAACCTGAGTCTATGTTATATTCCTTTATTCTCTCTCTCTCTCTCTCTCATAATGGCTGACTGTTGACATTTTCATTGTTTCCAGGAACATCTGGAAGACAAACATCTGAGGCAAATCCTACTGGATGCAGAAACTTCCGCATTTTATGCCAGGCCTGAGGCTGACCCTCCCTCAGGACAAGGAACTACAAAATGACAGTCTCTCGTTTACCACATGCCATGTCTGACTTTATATAGGGAACCTTTGTAGATGAACTAGAAACTCCTTTGATCTTGACACTTGTGAGGCCCCTGATCATGTAGCACTTAAATTGAGCTGGTGTTTGTGAGCAAAATTTGCGAGTGTCAAAATGGTGTACCCTGCTATCTGAAAACATTGGAAGAATTGAGAATAGAACCAGCTGTAGAGCTGTACATGTTGAAGAATGTTGTTTCATCCATGGCTTTGCTTTTAGCAGAGTTTGTTGAGTAATAAGGTTTCAGAGATGATATTGTTTTCAAGATGTTAGTTTCTGACGGTGTTGTTAGGGTTTCATGAATCATGACAGTGACATGGTCACTCACCCTATGGCGAGTGCTCTGCGCTTGGAGAATCAGCAACTACAGGAAACCAATAAATTGATGGACTTCTTTTCCATCCTTGTAACATTTTTAAGTCCGGTGTGTGTTCCAAACCTTCTATTTTCTTTTCTGGGTCTTGTATGTTCTACTTAATAAATTGTACACGGTTATTTATTTTGCACATTTTAAGGGTAAAAGACCATTGCGCTGGGTAATCCAACTTCCTGACTAGTGACTAGCAAACTTATCTTGAACATGTGTGCTTGTGCATGTCCAGGTAGGCAGGTACTATGATAACTGTTTTTGTTGGTTTCAATTTCATGCCTAACTTTGTCTTGTTTTGGAGCTTGTGTACAGATTTGTGTATGGTAATGAATATGGTTGTAGTTATGTCAAGGTACTAGGAGAGCTGTTTTTGCTGGATTTCATGCCTAGGTTTATCTTGATATTGGAGGTTAGGCTCTGTTCAGCTGTCATTATAAGCTGGCTTATCAGTCATGATACAATATTTTTCTCTCCCAATAAATTAGCCGTACAAATCAGTACAAGCGACTTATAGACCAGCCGGACAGAGTGTTTGTGTACAAAGTTGTGCATGTTGATGAATATGGTTGCAGCTTTATATGTTTGTATGTACATGCTCTAGTTTACATCTGTATAAGCGAGCCCAAGGCCCAGTACAGGCAGGCGGATTCACAGAAATCAGGATAATGGGTCACAGTTATACACTTGCACGGTGCACTAGCTCGGTTGAACAACTCACGGCTATTGGCCTATTGTACACACCAATCTGAAGGAGTACTTTCTTCGAAACCTTTCGTTTTGTTGCCAAACTTTGATCCCACTCTCTTCTTCTTGGATCTGTAGTTTGATAGCTGCATCTTCTGGAGGCATGCAATTGTCAGAAGTAGTACGTAGGTTACTGAACAAGCAATTGAACAAACAATTCTGTCAAGTCGACAGAAGAAAACACACTTCGTCACGCAATTTTCACAGTTTTCTTCTACTGTATAAAGCTGGCTTGAGACATGACATATTTGTATTAATAAATGGATATAGGCCCAAAAGCAAAACACTTGAGAAAATTGTACATCGTCATTGAAGCTGAGAAGGGGCTTAACTAAAGAAATTAGCTGTGACTGTGCGATGCTCCCCGGAAGTTCTTGTTGGCAAATCAGCTGAGATTGCGAGAAGATATGTAATAAGCCTTTAAGATTTATGGAAAAATCATTAATGCCCAGAAACCACACCACCAGAGACTACTTGGTGGTAGTGTTTCACCGGGTTTCATGGGTCCTGACTCGTGACATTGACTCGTATGGTTTCTCGTCTCTGGTAGTATCGGATTCCTAGACTTTCTGTATGTCCGTATAGTCAAAAAGATGTCGTCATGTGGCAGAGCAAAAACTTGTTCCCTGGTCAGTGGTCACATAGTTCTGATCCTCCGATGTGGGGACAACCAAGAAATTGAGCTCCCCTTTCCCCTCCAGGCCTCACCACCCTCCACAGCATCGCTCTGATCCTCTCACCATCCATGGCCAAGAAATCCAAGAACCCCGGGAGAGCTGGCGGTGCTTCCTCCTCCTCCTCCACCTCCGTTGCAGCTCGTGGCGATCGCGCCGCGCCATGGATCCGGCTGACGGTTCTCGCTGTGCTCACCGTCCACTCGGCCTTCTCCGCGTACCAGGCCAGGGACGACGCCAGGTTGGTCGCGCTTGTGGCCGTCGGATACCTTCTCATGCTGCTGCTGCTGTTCTATCACTATGGTGGCCTGCCCCTGCCTGGGGTCAAGAAGACAGACTAGCCCACAGCCACAGCCTACAGCATGAAGAGCAGAAGAGATCAGAGCATATCAAGGTACTATGTGACCTGTTTTTGCTTCTTTCCAGTTACCTGCCTGTCTAGTTTTTTCTTGATTTTGCGGGTTGCGTTAGTGTACAAAGCTCTGTATATATGTTCATGGATATGAATGGTTGTATGTTCACATGCTCCAACTCCAAGATACATACAGTTGTATGAACAACGGTACACCCAGTAGGCTGGAGGGTTCGAGATACACAGTGTACACACTAGCTGGGTTTCTTGCTACTCACAACTATTGTACATATACTGATGCCTAGTGCTTTCTATGGATCTCTTTACGTTTTGTAAACTTCGGAATCACCACACTCTGCCAGAGTTGATAGTTTCTACGAGGACAAGTCTTTCATCTTGGAGTCGTCATAATCAAAGCAAAATATTCCTGTAGGAATGGGAATGTAAGACCTTGAGAGGCATGGACTCGTTTGTTATAATCAGCATACCAGCACCATTGTTGCAATTTCTCCTCTAATACAGATAGCTTGGAGATTGTTAGAACCTCAGATTTCACAATGCGTATGGAATTCGTATCATTCTTCCTCTTAGATTGGATAAATTCACTACTGATACAGCGAGTACAAATTTGACATAATTTCATCAGATAATTAGTCAAACAGTATGCCACCTATATACGCGAACCGAGCAAAGTTGCAAAATGGAATGTTTCAATTGCCATGGGTTTCTGCTGTAAATATAGCCTATTATTACATTCACGTGCTGATTCAATCAAATAGTTTATGCTGTAAATATATTCTGTTACATTCACCTTCACGTGCTGATTCAATCAATGTATTTTTCAGCACTGCCGCCCGTTCTGAATCCCATAATTACACAATTTTTCAACTGAAACCCTTCTAGTTTACTATCAAACAAATAAGTGTACGATAACTAGCTAAAAAAATGAATGCCGAACTTTGTGATGACTCACTAGTTACTACTGTACTTCTCTATTCAGATGACTGTTCCCAAATTTTCAGCCTCTTGGTAGCGAATATGTTGTTCTTGGTACCGCAACAGCTTTGCAAACTGAAAATAACCCAAAAATTGGATGCATTAGCCTTACTCTTTAATTAAAACTCAGCACACTGTTTGTCATGAATTCGACGAAATGGTACCTGAGATGCTTTGAGATCAAGTTCATCCCATTCGAAAGATGGATTTGTACCTTCAACAATCCCCGCACCGGCGTACACTAAAGTGCTGTGACCCTGGAATCATAGGAGATTTGTAACTGTAAAATACGACAACTATATATGCAAGTCTGGTAAAAACAAGTTAGAATACAAGATGAGAACTGCATAGTAGGTAAACTTTAACAGATTTGTAGTTTTGCTTACTTTTCCAAGTAACGCTGATCTAATCCCAACAGCAAATTCGCTTTCAGCTCCTCCAAACCAACCAACAGGACCAGCATACATTCCACGGTCAAAAATTTCTGTGAGAATATTCAAAATTTAGTATTTGCAAATCACTATATTTAATTATTGCATTGTTCTTATTTTAGAAAGACTGTGGTAAATACACATTCTACAAATTATCCAAAAAAGATTTAGACATACCATGATCTCGTATGAATCGGCGCGCCTCTTCAGTGGGCAAGCCACAAACAGCTGGACTCGGATGAAGAGTATTTAGAATCTCAAACTGCATTGCCAGGACAACTTGTTATCATTATTTTAGTGTATGTACTCTGACTATGAGGAGTGGTTCATGTTTCTCGACGATTACATACAAAAATATTAACCCAAGTAGTACAGGTGCTTTCATTTCATAGGTTACCTCATCATCTTCGTTCCTTATTCTCGCAGCTAACTGTGCTGACAAATGCTGTACTCTTGGAAGTTTCCGCAGAGCCTTGCTGGGATGGACAACCACCTCATCACAGATCATCTGCAGATCAGATCACAGAGGCTAGTTTATTAAATTGCAGGGACCATCCCCCTCACAAAAAGGCATTATGTCCATGTCGAGCGCCATTATTTCTAGAACTCAACTTGCCTCCAGCTTGTTCTTTATGCTGTCCCGTACTATAGTAAATTCGATATCCTCTTTGGTACTGCAAGAAAATTTTGCATCAGTACTTGCTCAATTTTAGTACAAGGTGTTGATTTCACACTGACTCCCTCGATCATAGTAAGTTATAAATTCTAAGGAGGGAAAGGAACCTTAGAAGCAAATCCTGACCGATTTGAAAGTCATCTGCCCTTGTTTTTCCTCTTGCTCGAGTACCAGCTAGAGCCTCACTGGAAATATTCAAGTGTTTCCGGTGAAATAGTTGCTCTGGCTATTCAGAATGTTTGCATAAAATTAACATTAGTTAGAAAATGATGATTTAGCGTTTCTGCAACATAACTAGGAAATACATCTGACAGTTTTTCTAACTAATAGAAGAAAAAACTCAAGTATGCAGCGATGATTATTTTTATTTTTTTAAAAAGAACAGAGTAAACATACGCTATTTCCAACAAACGCAGAAGAAAAAACTCAAGTATGCAGCGATGATTATTTTTATTTTTTTAAAAAGAACAGAGTAAACATACGCTATTTCCAACAAACGCAGGAGCATCTGGTGGTTGTATGCAGAATTGATAAGCATTTTGGCCCTCAACCTGTATAGTTAAATTACAGAGTGACTTTCTCATAGAATAAATTGGAAAGTGCAAGGTAGGGGAAAAAGCATACAGACCTTCAAGCAAGCTAGCAGTTCCACAGGGTCAATGCAAGTATCAGTAATGTATCTGCTACACCTTGCCAGTACAACCTGTGAAAAAGATTGGTAACTCCATTCATAGTTTCAGACACGCTCTAAACAAATAATAAAAGAAAATTAGAATAATAAATCATAAATTAAGTCAATAATAGCTTCAACATGGATTTACATCAATCATACATGAACTTTTCTAAAATTGATAAGGTTGTCCGACTTGAAACCTATTGGCTAGAAGCAAGCAATGAACCTGTGCACTCTGTCAAAATGTCAACTGTACTTGTCTGTTTTCTCTGTCACAGGCCCACAGTTAACAAGCAACAATCAATAATGTTGATCATTATGCTTCTCTATTTTCTCTATGCATTTTTTGTTTAGATGGAATGACAACCTCTAAATCCAGAGATGCTTTTGGCTGTTAATATAATAGGATCAAAGTTAACAGAACGGCTTACCTTTACCAATTCTCTTTGCCTCCTTTTGATCATCTGAAGAGCTTTAGTAACTGCAAGATCCCAAGATGCCTTGGTTGGGACATGATTGAGACTTACTATGGCTGTTTGTAGGCTGGTCTTGTTCCCTTGAACAGAACAAGTCCATATCTGAGAAACGTACAGACTGTTACTATCTTCTAGGTGGTAAAAAAAATGGACGAAGAGAAATGTGCACCTTTCGCAGAGTTGATTGGAGCTCCTCCACGGCGTTCTGCCATGTCCATGAAAGCGAGTCATCCCACGCGATTGTCGTCGCAAGGACGGAGCTTTCCTCGAGCTCATTGAACTCAACCTACACCATAGTTCAGACTTCAGACAGTTTCACAAAATTGAGAGTAAGATCACAGCATCCCGTTCCATCTCCTAGTTTAGCAGTTGCAGAGCCACTTACTTGAGGAACAATGAAGTAGAATGAGCCATAGTCCTCCCACTCCACTGAAGCATCACTCGTAGCGTCGAAACGGATGGCGCCATATGCACGGATCAGTGGACAGTCCCTTGGAAGAAATCTTCATAGACACAAATTTGCAGACACAACAAGCAGCCAGGTTCAGTATCGACCATACCAAACATGGCAAATTCAGAAAATAAGATGATGCCCTCTTTGTTGTTGTTTAAAAAAGCCACACAAGAAGTGACATCATCTGGAAACGGAAACGTACGTCAATGCCACAGTACAAAAGGAGCCGATTTACCTCTTGATTGCGCGCCAATCAGCGAGAGAAAAGGGCTCCGTCCCTCGGAAGAAGACTGCCGAGCCCACGCCCGCGACACTCACCGGCTGCTGTCGTTGGCCATTGCCGTTGCCGTTGCCGCAGGTGCTGGTGCCGGCGAGCGCAGGCGCGTCGGGCAACGGCGCCCGGGCTGAGAAGAAGCAGCGGGGCAGCAGCGCGGTCTGCGCGTGCAGCCACTCGATGGCGTCCACCCGCTGCCTGATGGGCACCTCGATGCGGATGATGCCGGAGGGCGCGGTCGGCGGCGGCGCGTCGGACCCGATGAGCGCGTCCACGGCGGCCCTGAGCTGGCCCACGGCGTCGTGCGGCGCCGGCGCGGCCGGCAGCGCGCGCGCCTCGCGCACGCACACCGCGCCGCGGTCACCGGCGCCCGGCGCGCACCCGTTCATGGACAGCGAGCACGACAGGCGCGCCCATCTCCCCACCTGTGAGGTGTGCACGTGCAAAACATGAGCACACGGTCTGGCGGTCCGCCTGCATAGACGACGAAGAAGAGGCCAAAAGGAACGGAAACGATGGACATGCCGTGGTGCCAGCCAGCGGGCGCGCGGCGAGTAGTAGCCGGCCGGGAGAGTAGCGCGAGGAAGACGGTGGCGGCATCGGTGCGCTGCGCGCGCGCGCGTCAAGCGTGAGGTGACGGAGGCCGGACAGCAGCACTGTGAGTGAGTGAGCTGTGGCCTGTGGGATGAAGACGGGGCCCGGACAGCACGGCACATTGGGTCACTGGCGGTGCAGCACAGCGGCACGCGCGCACGTCGCGCCCTTCGTGAGTCGCGAGAGGAGATAAGAGAAGATTCGCATGGGGATAAGTGGCACAACCGTTATTCGCCGCTCACGGCGTGGGCACACATGTGACATGTCACCAAGGGCAGGGCTTCAGAATTCCTAGTGCCATCCATGCGTTTATGTTAAAAAAAAGCAAAATTGGCCACAGGTCAAATTTACTCTGGACACTGTGCCGAATAAAATATTCATTTTGGGCTCTAAAGGAGAGTGAATAGGCGTGAAATGTCTTTTTTACCCCTAGCTCTTTCTTCTTCCCCGTCTCCTCTCTGCTCGGGCCAAGTCCTGCCATCTCCATGGCCGAGCTCGCCAGCTCCTCCGTGTCCGCCTCCTCCATGGGCGAGCTCGTCCCCATCCACGACGTGTTCTGGAGGATCCCCACGCTGCGGCACGTCGTTGCGCTGTTCACTCTGCCAACCACAGTTATCGTTAGGCCGGGCTAGATTCCGATGTCGGCAGCCGCCGGCCTCCCCAAACCACGATGCTATCCCCAGCGCGACGCCCCCTGCCTGAGCTGTGTCCGGCCTTGGTGAGCCCAGCCCTACCAAGCCTGCTCCCTACGCCGCATTTTGGTCGACGCCTCGACGGTGACAACGGCGTGGACGAGGCGGCAGAGGAACGACGAAAGGTTCTAATGGCTAGAGGGAAGGTGAATAGCCTATAAATTTTTCTAAAACAACACTTAAGCCAAGTGGTTAGACAATTAAGAAGCGAAGCGAGTATTGCGCTAGCCTACTAAAAAATGCAAGCCTCCTATCTACAATTCTAGTTGTCTATGATCTCTATAACACACAAGAGGCTAAGTCACTACCACTAAGTTAGTGAACTCTCAAAGACTAACTAAAGAGTCTCACTAACCACTACACAAGACACAAGCTAGCTCTCAAAACTAATTACACTAAAGAGCTTAGCTACACTAGAAATGTAAGTACAAAAATAAGGTAGTGAAGATATACCGACGTGTGTAGGGTCGAGATGGCGGAGTAGAGGGGGGTGAATAGTCCTTTATAAAATTAATCGCGCCGGCTATCCAAAATAAATGCAAAATTAAAATTATTAGTCTAGCCAAGACTACACCCCTCTATCTAAGTCCACAAGCACCTTATAAAGATCGTAATTAAGCAACAAAGGTGCCAGGCTAGTTAGAGCTCACCTAATTAATTTTAGAGCAAGATCACACAAACCTATGCACCAGTACTTTAGCAACCGGGAAGCTCCTACACATGCTAGTGATGCAAAAGCACAAAGCTCCTAAGCTCACTAGCAATGCTCAATAACAAGGCAACTAATACTAAATTAGAGAGCACAAATTACTCAGCTGCACAAACTAAGTAATGTGACTAACAAGGTTACTCAAATCAAATTAGTCATGCAAGGGAGCTACTTCTATGCTACATAAGCAAGAATATAACTAGCAAACTACACAAGTCAACTAATTATAAGAGCAACTACACAAGCACAATATATGAAATGTAAATATAAGCTTGTGTAAAGGGAAATGCAAACCAACGGGAAGACAAGGATGACATGATGATTTTTATCCTGAGGTTCACTTAGTTGCCACCAAGCTAGTCCCTGTTGAGACAAGCTCCAAGGTTGCCGCCGGTCCTCTTGCTAGTGGTGACCCGTAAGTCACACTCTCCCACGTGGAGTGCTTACCACAAGCTCTAGCACTTGACCCGGCTGGACCACTTGTCGCCCTTCGCGTCTCGCTCTACTAGTGTTGCTCTTTGGGGCTCCCGCCAGGTGAGTACAATCCCCCTCACAATCACTTTTTCGGAGCACCGCACAATCTTCTTTGCGTGCTTCGACGGAGACCACCACCAAACCATCTAGGAGGTGGCAACCTCCAAGAGTAACAAGCACCACCGGCTTGCTACTCGATCACCTAGTGCTACTCGATGCAATTTCACAATGCAACACACTAGAATCACTCACTCATAATGGATTCACACTTCTTGCAAGCACAAGTGAGTTAGAGGGTTATCAAACCAAGCGCGCACAAGGGCAACACATCACCAAGGTGCTCAACCAGCCAAATGCTCGAGCTCTACCTCCATTTATAGCCCCAAGCCAAATACAGCCGTTGGAGCAAAGCTGCACTTTCTGCGAGGGCACCGGACACGACGGTGCGGTCATCGGACATGGGGTGGCGGTGCCCCCCAATGGTCGAATCCAATGGCTAGCTTGACTAGCCGTGGTCATCGGACATGCGGCGGTGGCATTGGACAGGGGGTGGCGGTGCCACCCCGACCAACACCCCAAAAACCCTTCTCTCTGGAAAAATAGGGCGGTGCACTGCCGTCACCATGGCGATGACCATGGCGGTGACCCCCTCACCTCAGCACCGAACTCACCACCCTCGGGAAAAAAGTGGTGGTGCCACTGGACAACACCTGGCGGTGCACCGCCTTGCACATGTCAGTGTACACCATCACATCCAGTGATAGCCCTTCTGTTGCTGCTCGAAACCAAGTCTAGGTGGGCACCTCCCTAGGGGTGGTAGTGCCACCAGACAAGGTACGGTAGTGCCAGCTCCAACCCCTGCTCTCGGCCTCGACCAGCCGGTCATAGGGTGGCGGTGCACTGGACAGGGGGTGGCGGTGCCCCTAGGGTAGCACCCCAAGCCAGGTTTTGCCTCCTTTCTTCACCACCAAGTGATCACCACCTTGTGCTCGTGTGTTAGCTTTTCACAATTATTTTTTCCAAAGGATTAGCACTCTTTTCTCAATGCCACTTGATCCTAACACGTATGCAAAGTTAGATTGCTCAAGTGGCACTAGATGACCGATATGCAAACAAGTTTGCTCCTCTTAATAGTATGGCCAAATATCCTAAACTGGGTCATGCACTTTTCTACACAACCTTTGATCGGTGAAGTAAAATACCCTACAAATATACCTTTGCCTTGCACATTCCATTCTATCTCCTCCATCATTGATGCAACATATGCACCAACCAATCACCAAATGAAATGATCTACTTCATATCATCACGTGACCGTATTGGTTCATCGATCTTGACCTCACTTGCTTTTCACCATTGCCTTCATCCATCGGTGCCAAGTCTTGTTCAAGCTTCACCGTCATGTGGTCCATCGCTCCAAAGCCTTCAACTTGCCCTTCACGCTTGCAACCAGTCCATCAAGCCAAGTCTTGTCTTGATCTTCTCCACCTTAGTCACATGACTCAATTTGACCTATTGTCCGAGGGTGATAAGCAGAGCTGTGAATCAATGTGGTACCTAAGTACTTGTGCATGTGTTTCCAAAAATGATTAACAAACTAGGGACCTCGATCTGATACAATACTCTTAGGTACTCCATGCAACCTTACAATTTGATCAATGTATAACTTTGCATATTAATGAGGTCGACACTTGACATTGACAGGAATAAAATGTGCAGACTTGGTGAGACGGTCAACAATTACCCATATAGAATCATGACCCTTTTGGGTGTTTGGAAGTCTGACAATAAAATCCATACTAATGTCCTCCCATTTCTAGCTTGGAATAGACAGTGGCTGAAGTAACCCTGCTGGTTTCATATGAATGGCCTTAACTCGGCAACAGTTATCACATCTAGCAATGTATGCCACAATTTCTTTCTTCATTTTTGTCCACCAAAATCGACTTTTCAAGTCTTGGTACATCTTGTTGCTACCCAGGTGAATGGATAGCTTGGAAGAATGAGCTTCATCCAAGAGCTAGTTCCTAAGCTCTCTATCTTTCAGTACTACCAGCCAATCTTTAAACCATAGAACACCATTCTCATCCAATAAAAAATGCTTACTTTCTTCTTCTTTCATCTTCCTCTTTAGGTGGAATATACCAACATCAGTCTTTTGGAGCTCAATGATTTTTGCCTCAAGAGAGCAACTAATAGTGATATTGTGTAAGACTGCCGGATGTAATAAGTTGAAACCATCTTCCAACAAAGAATTACAATGATACTTTCAGCTTAAGGCGTCTGCAACCACATTGGCTTTTCTCGGATGATAATGTACTTCTAGGTTGTAATCCTTGATCAATTCCAACCATCTTCTCTGCCTCATATTCAATTTAGGTTGGGTGAAAATGTACTTGAGACTCTTGTGATTGGTGTAGATATGGCAAACATTACCAAGCAGGTAATGTCTCCAAATTTTTAGAGCAGGGACAACTGCTGCTAGCTCTAAATCATGAGTTAGATAATTGACTTCATGCTTTCTCAATTGGCGTGAGGCGTAAGCAATGACTCGGCCTTCCTACATTAAAACACACCCTAAACTAGTACCTGATGCATCACAAAATACATCAAATGGTTTCTCAATGTCTGGCTGTGCTAAAACAGGAGCAGTAGTTAGCAAAGTCCGCAAAGTGTGAAAAGTTGCTTCACACTCTAGTGTCCATACAAACTTTTTATCCTTCTAAAGTAGCCTCATCATAGGCTTGGCTATCTTAGAGAAATCTAGGATAAATCGACAATAATATACTACTAAGCCCAAAAAACTCCAAATCTCATGAACGAAGGTGGGAGCTTTCCAATCCAACACTTCTTGCACTTTGGATGGGTCTATAGAAATTCCATCTTCAGATAATACGTGACCTAGGAAAGATACCTTCTTCAACCAAAACTCACATTTACTAAACTTTGCATACAACTTATGCTCTCTTAGTCTCGATAACACCACTCTCAAATGCTCCTCATGCTCTTCTACAGTCTTTGAATAAATCAAGATATCATCGATAAACACAACCATGAACTTATCAAGTTCGGGCATGAACACCGAGTTCATCAAATACATGAAATAGGCAGAAGCATTGGTCAATCCAAAGGACATGACTAAAGACTCATACAGACCATACCTAGTGGAAAAAGCCGTCTTAGGTATGTCTTTCGGCCTAATCTTGATTTGGTGATACCCTGATCTCAAATCAATTTTAGAGAAAACCTTTGCCTTTGCCAATTGATTAAATAAGATATCAATACAAGGCAAGGGGTATTTGTTCTTGATAGTAACAACATTGAGTGGTCGATAGTCCACACACATCCGCAAAGACTTGTCCTTCTTTTTCACGAATATGGCTGGACAACCCCATGGTGACGAACTAGGGCGAATAAGACCCTTCTCTAACAGTTCTTGTAGTTGGATCTTTAGTTCTGCCAACTTATTAGGTGGCATTCTATAAGGTCTTCGGGAAATGGGTGCAGTACCTGGTAACAATTCTATCTTGAACTCTATCTCTCTATCAGGTGGTAACCCCAGCAGTTCATTAGGAAAGACATCCAAAAACTCACATACTATAGGAATATCAGTAATTGTCGGAAGCTGGATGGCATTAGCTGTATTAGGAAGGTCAATCTCTCTAGGAAGGGGCACTAGAAATGCCTTGTTGGTCTTGGGTTCTCTCAACATAATTACTCTAGTGGAGGTATCAATAAGAACTCCATGACCACTCATCCACTTCATTCCCAAAATTACATCTATCCCCAAACCAAGCAATACCACTAGATCAACATTGTACTCCCTATTACTTATCAAGATACATACTTCTCTACTATTTGATTGGTGGAGATTTGACTCCGAGCCACACTTATACAATAGCCCCCTTTTTCTATAGTAACTACCTTCTGATTATACTGAGAGGCAAATGTGGGACTCATGAATGAATGCGAAGCTCTAGAATCAAATAGAGCGACTGTAGGGTGATGGTTCACAAGAAACATACCAGCTACGACAACCTCGCCAGAGAGAATCTCTTCCATGGTGGTGTAATGCACATACCCTAGGCATGCATTTGTAGTTGCTGGCCTCTGATTGTTCTTCTTGGGGTTAGGGCACTCCCTCGCCCAATGACCAATCTTGTTGCAATTGAATCATGGTTGATTGTTAGGCAGTGCCTTTGAGTTGCCTTGTCCTACACCACCCTTAGGCGGTAGAGCAATAGAGTATGCCCGATGATACCCTTTATTTGCTTGACTTGGCTGGGCCTTCTTCTGAGGTCACCGGTATTTTGGAGCAGGTGGGCGGTATTGGGTTCTTGCCACCACTAGAGCTCTCTGCTAAGATGCCCCAGCTTCAAAGGCCCTCTTATGGCTCTTGGATGCAGCATAAATATTATTATGATTCTCTTGTGTGAGCGCATCACTCATGAATTCGTTGTAGGTTGCACTCTTGTTATTTGCTAGAGTCTTCATCAACTTTGGACCTAGTCCTCTCTTGAAGCTTGCAATTTTCTTAGCATCGGTATTCACAAACTTAGGCGCATACCTACAGAGATTATTGAAGGCATGCAAGTACTCAGTGGGACTTTTGGTGCCCTGAGTAAGCCTCATAAACTCTATGTTTTATGCTCATAAGACCTAGGGGAATATGATGCCCCTTGAAAGCAGCCTTGAACTCATTCCATGTAACCTAAGCATTAGCAGGGAGGGTAGATAGGTAACGAGTCCACCAAATGCCTACTGGACCAAGCAACTGATGTGAGGAATACTTAGCCTTCATATGCTCTGTAACTCTCAAGAGACAAAACTTCTACTCAATGGTATTGAGCCATTCATTGGCTTGCAATGGCTCCTCTGCCTCCTTAAAGATAGGAGGTTTACTATCCAAAAAGTCCTTGAACTCACTATACTGATTTGGTTCGGGTCCCTGGTGTTGGTCCCGTTCCCGTCCACGATCGGTGTTCTGCGCAAGCCCGCGTAGTACTTCCCCCATAGACCGTTGGGTCTCCAGAAGTTGTGCCATCATTTCCACTAGCGTAGGATGCGGTGGTGGTGGAAGATCATCATCACCATCATGATCATGACTAGTACCAGCCCCTCCGTGAGTGCGAGTCATATGCAAATTTGCAACAACAAATGCTTATTGGGTGATGTCAAGAGATTACAGAAGAATTATATAATCATGCCATACTATAATTACTGGAGAGAATCTTAAATTCATACAATAACACAGAGGCACAATAATTCATTTCCACAACATAACATCACCAAAAGAACCACTTGTCGTACTCACAACGTGTTCCATACATGCTAATTTTTCTTGCCAAAACAACTAGGAATTTATTAAAAAGTGCAATCACCACATGTATTACATGCAGGGTTCCAATAACATTGAAATGGGGTACATCATGAAATCAAGACCTACAGTACGAGTTCATTACACAAGGATCAAAGATAAAGAGCTAACACATCTAGCTAGATATTATAGCTAACCTACTCCTCGGGGTGGTCGCTGTCGATGTCGGACATACCATCACCGTGATTGTCCTCATACAGCTCAACCTCTTCATCGTCAGGCTCCTCGGCATCCACCTCCATGCCATCGTCCTCAGCAATCAACACATTGGGATCTTCTTCCACCACTAGAGCTGGAGGAAGAATTGGTTTCACCATGGTGTTGAGACGATGAATATCTAGCTGAAGCTCCTCAATCTAGCGTATGAGTTCCTTCTCTCTGTGATCTAACTTCGTTGCCTGCCTTGCAGCCTGAAACACAATCCTAATCCTAGCTGCCTCCCTAGTTTCAGCAAGGTGAATGACCTCATCCCTCTCAGCATGGACGTCCTATAACTCAGCCCTAGCTGCATCTCTTTCAGCAACAACATGGACAAACTGCCCCCGACGGGCTTCCAATGCCTTTATATAATTACCTATCTCATTCCGAGCTGCTCTAACTGCCCTTCGATGCCTGCACACATGTCCTCGCATCCTGTGCTATGCAGCCTATGCTCTTTGGAGCTCTTGCATATAGCTGATGTAGCTATCTTGGCGAGAGTAAAACATCCTCATAACTGCATACATGGCACTAATGGCAGCATTACTACTTCCTGCTCTTTCGTCCATGTCTCTTACCAAAGCATTACCGCCTGGCTAGGTCCAAGCGATTTGTGATGCATCCACTCGAGGGAAAGATCCAGCAGCCCATTGACAAGCTCATCACCGAATTCCTGATAGATTTCACTGAGAACTTCAAAAGCGGCCACTTAGGCACCCTCCCAAGGGGTCTGTCCATCTAACTCAATACTCGAACCTTGCCACTAGGGTTGTCCACACGGGCGGGGATAGTGACCTGCACATTGTACCACCGTTGTCCCTCAGTTACCATTTCGCTCCAAAAGTAGCGAGGTAGTTCAGCATACCCGACAGAGTGTAGTACCCTCCACAGTAAGGTGGGAGTCCTAAATAGTGCCAAAAGGTGTCACTAGCAACAAGGGCTCCTAGGGCTGCCATCTATAGAAAAATGTTACAATTTAGTGAGACAACATGATTATAGAAAAGAGTTACTTAACAATAAGATCTTGCAAGCGGAGGAACAATGCAATGATATGAATGAATGATGTATCATGATGTATGCTCGTCCGTACGTCCTCATGAACTTAGAAAAATAAATCCTAATGACGTATGCGGTGGCATACATATGTTCTCTCGATATAATCGTAACTAAATAAGCTACAAGTTTCATTGTTAGTGTACCTATAGAAGATCCATTTCAGCCCAACCTAACAGTTATATGTACAGAAAGGTAAATCTAGGCTCTAAGTTGAATATCAAGGATAGCAAGATATATATGAATGCAGTAAATATATATATATATATATATATATATATATATATATATATCCCATATATATACTTCTGTATCAAAGCTACCCGATGATCAATACACTACCCACAATTAAATATGCACCATACACACATGCAAGCATGCATATACAATCGTATCATAGCTAGCTCTCCGCGACCGCACACTCACTTCTTGCGGTCATGTCACTCATCAACTTACCTTCTTACCTAGCGTAGAGGCAATTGATCCATACATTACCACTCAAGCGAGTGGCACCCATACAATAGCATGCCGTATGGACGACGAAAGTAAAAACCCCCATGTTAGTACTTAAATAGCCACCTAATAGTCCTTAACTGGGCATAAAGGAGATGACCACTAGCACACTATAGTTTTAAGTTCAATCTTCAACACTCTAATCTTATTACTATAGTTGTAGAAATTAAGTTTATAAAACAAAAACCTTTGTTTTAATTACACATGTGAGAAGTTTAGCGTTGAATCCTGCTCCGATGCTAGCTGTAACAGAACCGTCCAATTTATAAGAGCATAAGTCCAATAGCAACTACCGAGGCAATCAAACCATCACACTTGAGCCCATATAAATCTGGTAGTCCATCGAGTATCACGAAGGATCTCGAATCAACCAACATACAAGCCAAGATCGTACATGTTTCAACATACAAGCCACATGTTACAACAAGTTCACAAATAGTTTGTCATACATTGGAGTTCCAACATAGTTATTACAACATCAGTTTAGCAGTAGCGGAAGCAACATAGTTCAGAATGACACCAACAATAGTTTAGATACATATCTAGTTTTCATAGTCATCTCCAACAAAAGCACAAGGGTGAGATGATATATAGAATGACCATGCCCATTGTCCTATTCCTCATCCACTACAGGAGCAAAGCAGTTGTCGGGTTCATAAACCTAGGGTCCCTAATGGGCCCGCTTCCTAGCAAAAACTTAGCCCATCAGACGACATTACGAATGACGCACAACTCCTGGGCTAGCCCAAATGCCTAACAACAGGTCGGGAGAGTGATCCAGTCTCCGACCGAAAGGCCTGGCCAAGGAGGGATGACACTCGCTTCTGACTCCGACCCTCTTCTCTGACCGGAAGGCCTAGCCAAGGAGGGGGCGATGCTCATTTCTGACTCTGACCCACTTCTTTGATCGAAAGTACACCGAACCTCTGCTTACAACTCTTTCTCTGACCGGCATGGTCAGAGCCGACTAGGAACAACCGAACAGGGATGCCCACTTGGTAAGGACCCAAGAATCAGGCAGAGCAGATAAGGCAAGGCGCTCAAGTCAACTGCAATATCAAGGACCGTACCCTGCACACCTATAGGATAGTACTGTTAGGCCATGTCAGAATGGTGCTTTGCAGCCTTCTAGACATGTCAGAACACGAACAGTGTTGTGGGCACCAACATTTGTCCTACAGTATGGTAGTGGCTGACATTCACCATACTAGAAAGAACACGATGGAGCCTACCACATGCATCTAGACGTCAACAGTATTGTGGGCGCCGACAAATTGTCTTATACCCGACAGCGTGGGCAACAAGACTAGGTAGCACACACACTCTCTCACTCACACTCTCTCTCACTTGTAAGGCCATCCCCTTCACCTATAAAAGGGGATGCGCTCTCTCCTAAAAAGGATGAACGATCGACGATGAACGGATCAATTACGACTCTCTCTCTGCTAGCTTTAGGCATTCTGAGCACTAGAATAGCTTCACTGCTCTTGAACTCTAAAGCTACACAGAGCATACGTTCCAATACTTAGCGCACGTAGGAGTTCTCATCACTCTTGGCCCTTTGATCCAGAGTCTGACCGGACCTCTTATACCCCTCATCCTATTCCCACTCGTTTGTAACCTCACAGCAAACTTCGAGCACTTAGGCTCAGGAATAAAGTCATCGACTGACTCAAACTGGACGTAGGGCATGTTGCCTGAACCAGTATAAACCCTATGTCATTGAGTGTTAGGCCATATCCGATCACAATGTATGACAAAATGATAAATATTTACTTGTTTGTCACTTTTCGCAACGACGGTTGGCGCTGTCCATGGGGAAGATGCTGTACGTTCATGCTTTTGGTCATCGGATGGCCCACTTTTCTACCATCTTTGCCATGGTGGGCTCAAGCGATATGACTCACTTTGGCTTGCTGGAGTTTCCCATGCTCCCACCTGTTGGGATGTGGGTTCCTCCCCTCTTTGAGCTATCCTAGACCTTCCTCTTCGGAAGCCTGGACTTCATCGCCGACAAGCTCAGCGTGCTTCGCCTTTGTGAGGGGGCACTTGTCCTAGCACCGGTCAGAGGAGGAGCGCCCTCCATCAGCTCTGGGACACCTGGCGACATCAACAATGAGATGCCTGAGCTTTGTTTCGAGCTTGCAATCAGCTCAAACCCCACTGTGAGGAACGTACATATTGTTCTTGACTTGCTTTTTGATATCTTCCGCCAACTCTCTAGAGGGACCCTGTTGTCCCCATTGCAACCACCATGCAACCAGTTCCCCTATGGCCTCACATCCCCCATGAACACATACGCATGAGGGCTCCAAAAGATGCTGATGTCGCCTCCTCTCACATCGAAATACGTGGGGATGGCGGGCTATGCTCCCGCCTCTTTCCATGACCTCATGGATGATGAGGTTGAGAGTGACGGCTCCATCATCGGTGATGTCATGGAACCTAGCCACCCTCTGTCCTTGGAGTGCGCTATGGCAAATGCTCCAGGACAGCTGCCGGTGGTAGCAGAGTCTCTATAGACTTACACCCCTTAGGACCCTCGTGCGGAGGCCCTCGCATGTGCGCAGGAGCACAACGAGGTGCTACGACAAAGGCGGTAGAGCCAGCCGCCACCTACGCCGGCGTGCTTAGAGCAGCACGCTGCGCCACGCGCGCATAACCCGATGAGCGGCACCCGGGGTCACACCCGCCAGGTCTAGCACAACATCATGGACGAGGGGAACGATCCCCCACAGTTTGCTCGGGCGAGCCAAAACATCACCGCTGTGGCGATACTTCTGCATGGCCTTCTAGAGCCTGTCGACCCCTAGGAGCAGGTGATCCACTAGAACCTCCGAGCGCTGGTGGAAACCACTACCATTCAATAGGCGGATAGCTCCGCGTCATGACACCGACTTGCGGTCTCTCTCCCCACCAGGGGAATAGGGCCGCACCATTTGAATCTCTCCATTCGCTCACCACTACAGTCACTAGGCGTGGAACAGGAGGCCACAACTACACCACAGCCTGACCCGGTGCCTGCTCCCCACCGACCACCTTTGCACGAATGCCTCAGGCCAAACCGAGACGCTCATAGCATCATCAACAATCGACATCAGGTCTAGCATGATGATGACATCCATCGAGGGGCGGTGAGAGTAGGCGGCATGGGCCCCGATTAGACCATCGAGGGGAGCGGGGAAACGCACCCTAGGCATGGTCGTCGACCGGACGACCAGAGTCCTAGCCCAGATGGCCCAAGACCACAGGCCTTTGGCCATTGCATTCAGAGAGCGCCGTTCCCATAGTGCTTTCGACCGCCTACCAACATCGGCAAATACATCGGGGAAACGAATCCTGATATATGGCTCAAAGACTTTTGGCTCACCTGCTGAGCCAAAGGGGTGGATGATGACCACTTTATCATTCAATACCTCCCCATTTGCATGGGGGAGCATGTTCGAGCATGGCTCGAATTCCTCCCACCTGACAGCATCTATGACTAGGCGGATCTCAAGGAGATCTTCATCGGGAATTTCTAGGGGACATATGTCTGCCCTGGGAATTCCTGGGACCTCAAGAGCTGCTAGCAGGAGCCCAACGAGTTGCTGTGGGATTACATCCATAGGTTCCTCTCTAGGATGTCGTTGACGTGGACATCATCAGTGCGTTCCTCTCTGGGACAACCTGTGAGTCCCTAATCCACAAGCTCGGCTGTCTGAAGCCCCGTACCACCCGTGACCTGCTCAATGTCGCCACAAACCATGCCTCTAGCGAGGAGGTAGTCAGAGTGGTCTTTAGTGGAGGCCGGGACAAGGGCAAGGCAAAGCACGAGCACCAAGATGAGGGCCCCTCCACACAAAGGGGCAAAAAGAACAAGAAGGATCAGCGCCAACCGGTCAACTCCGCTCTGGTCACCATGGCCGATTGTGTAGGCAAGCAGCCTCAGCAGGGCTAGCCTAAATACTTCAACAAGCTCATGGAGAGTCCTTGCACCAACCATGCCTACCCCGTCAATCACCTCTATAAGGATTACGAACTCCTGAAGCGCTTTTTATGATAGGCCAGCGTGCCAAAAGAGGGAAAGGGCAAGGAGGTAGCGGCCAAGAAAGGAGGCGCGGTGGGCAAGGATGGGGACGACTTTCCTGATCTCGAGGAATGCCTCATGATCTTCAAGAGATCTGATGCCATCTACTCCAAGCGCCAGCACAAAGTGCGCTATAGAGAGGCATGCATCACCAAAATGGCCATCCCCTCCTTAGCTGGTCAGAATATCCAATCACTTTTGATCAGAAGGACCATCCTTCCCATGTCACTAGACTAGGTCGCTACCTGCTCCTCGTCGACCCCATTGTTCACAAGAAGCACCTCACCAAGGTGCTGATGGGCGGAGGCAGCGGCCTCAACATCCTCTACGTTGACACCCTCGATGCCATGTGCATCCCCTGGTCGGAGCTCCGCCTAGTGAGCTCTCCCTTCCATGGTGTGATCCTAGGGACATAGGCATACCCGCTCGGGCAGATCGACCTACCCGTCATGTTTGGCGACCGAGCCAACTTCTGCTCAGAGGTCCTCACCTTCAAGGTGGTGGACTTCCTAGGGTCATACCACGCCATCTTGGGGCGGCCATGGTATGCCAAGTTCATGGTGATCCCCTACTAGACCTACCTTAAATTGAAGATGCTTGGATTGAACGGTGTCATCACTATGGGTAGCACCTTTTCGCATGCCTACACATGCGACCATGAGCATTATGAGCTCACCACTGCCATCATCAACTCAGTCGAGCTCCCTCGTCTCGGAGAATCATCGACCCTAGCAGCCCCAGACTGCAACAAGCCAACCTCCTCGAATGCCTTCCGCCCACTCGAGGAAACTAAGGCAGTGGGGATTGACCCCACCGACCCAACCAAGACGGTGCGGATCAGGACCTAGCTCCCAGCCAAATAGGAATATGAGCTCGCCAACTTTCTATGCGCCAATCATGACGTCTTCACATGGAAACCTTCTGACATGCCAAGCATACCATGGGAGGTCGCCAAGCACGCATTATGAATTGTCCCAGGCTCAAAGCCCACCAAGCAATGTCTACGTCGCTTCGACGATGAGAGGCATAGGGCCATAGGCAAGGAGGTCACCAAACTCCTGGCAGCCAAATTCGTCAAGGAGGTATACCACTCCAACTGGCATGCCAATCCTGTTCTAGTTAAAAAGAAGACCGAGAAATGTAGAATGTGCGTTGATTATACTAGCCTCAACAAGGCATGCCTGAAGGACCATTTCCTTTGTTGCGCATAGACTAGATAGTCGACTCCTCCTTAGGATGTGAAATCCTCTCCTTTCTAGATGCCTACTTGGGCTATCACCAGATCACGATGAAATAGTCCGACTAGATCACAACGTCATTCACCATCCCATATGGTTCATACTATTATGTAACCATGCCTTTTGATCTAAAGAACGCTGATGCCACCACTCAATGGTGCATGCAGCAATGCTTCACTGATCAAATCGACCTGCTCGACCAGCCTGACTAAGTCCAGCGGCCAAAACCAACAATCGTTGTCTATGTTGATGGCATAGTGGTCAAAATGGCTCAAGTTTGTGACTTGATCGCAAACTTGGCCACAACGTTAATGAACCTCTGAAGGTTCAACATCAAATTGAATCCCGAAAAATGTGTTTTCAAGGTTTCGAAGGGGAAACTGCTTGGATACATCATGTCTAAACGCGGTATCGAGGCCAACCCCAAAAAAATCATGGCCATCTCCAACATGGGCCCTATACACAATGTCAAGGGTGTACAAAGGCTCACTAGCTGTTTAGCCGCCCTGAGTCGGTTCATCTCCTAGCTAGGCGAGCAGGGGATGCCTCTCTACAAGCTTCTCAAAAAGATAGATGTGTTTGTCTAGACTAAGGAAGCACAGTAGCCTTTAGAGAGCCTCAAAGCATCACTGACGTCGGCCCCAATTCTCGTCGCTCCCGAACGCGGAGAACCCCTCCTCCTCTTTGTCGCGGCAAGCGACCACGTGGTGAGCGCCACCCTAGTCATCAAGAGGGAGGAGCCGGGACACCACCTTAAGGTCCAATGACCCATATACTTTGTCAGTGAGTTACTCACCAACACCAAGGTATGGTACCCATAGGTGTAGAAACTTCTATATGCCGTGCTGATGGTGACCCAGAAGCTCCTACACTACTTCACCGAGCATGAAGTCATGGTTGTCACTTCATTCCTGCTTGGAGACATCGTCCGCAACCACGATGCCACAGGATGGATCTCCAAGTGGGCACTCGAACTAATGGGCCATGACATCAGGTATATCCCCTGCTCCGCTATTAAGTCTCAGGCTCTCATAGACTTTGTCACCGAATGGATGGAGGTCCAGCTCTAGACCCTAGATGTCACCCATGAGTAATGGATGATGTACTTCAATGGGTCGGTAATGGCGCTCGGCTCGGGGGCTGGAGTGGTTCTGATCTCCCTGGACAAGAGCAGGCTCCGCTACGTGATCTGCCTTCATTTCTTGGCCTCAAACAATGCTGTGGAATACAAGGCCCTCATCAATGGCTATGCATCGCCATTGAGCTCGTCGCTACATGGTTGTACGTCCATGGCGACTCAGAGTTGGTCATCGACCAAGTCATGAAGGACTCCTCTTGCAAAAGCCCTCTCACGGCAGCATACTGCTAGGAGGTGCGCAAGCTCAAGGACAAATTCCAAGGGATCGAACTACATCATGTTCCTAACTGTATCATCATTGACCATGGAACTAACTTCACCAGGAAGAAGTTCCTAGACTTTTGTGATGGATATGGCATCAGGATCGATCGGGCCTCGGTCGAATATCCATATACTAATGGTCAGGTCAAGCGGGCCAATGGCATGGTCCTCCAAGGACTCAAGCTGCGCATCTTCGACCAACTCAATAAGTACGCCAGGCGATGGGTTGCAGAGGTTCTAGCGATCATTTGGAGCCTGAGAATGACTTGAACCGATCCACAAGGTTCACACCCTTCTTCCTGGCCTACGAAGCTGAAGCAGTGCTGCCCTCCGACCTCAACCATGGCGCCCCAAGAGTGAAGGCCTTCAACTACGACTGAGCCATGGAGGCTCAGCATGACACGGTCGACCTACTCGAGGAGGCTCATGAGATAGCCGTCATCCACTCCGCTCGCTACCAGCAAACTCTCTGTAGGTACCATAAAAGGAAAATCAGAGGGAGGATCCTCAAGGTCGGAGACCTCATACTCCAAAGAACCCAATCAACCAAGGAGAAACACAAACTCTCTCCACCATGGGAAGGACCCTATACGGTGACCGAGGTGATCCGATCGGGCGCCTACTGACTGAAGGATGACAACAGCAACGTTATTACCAACACTTGGAACATTGAACAGTTATGTTATTTCTTCCCTAAAAAATTTTGTCTTACCGCTTTCTTTCATTCAACGTTTGCTCCTACAAGCACCCCTGCCTGAACACTCTCGGCCGGGGTCACTTGAGGGCTCCATGAGGGTGCAATACCATGTCTCTTTTTTACTATCGTATAGTAAATACTTTTTACCCAAATGAAAGGGTAGTCCGTTCTTTTAATTACCCTATGTAACTTTGTTTTAAACTCTCGACCGATCACACCCTGCCATGACCTACAGTTATAAGCAGTTGAGCCTCGCGGGCCATGCCTAGGTTCTTAAGGTTGTAGCCTATGGGTCAAATAGGTAGGTGCAAAAAAGAAAGGATAAAAAATAGAGCTATGCTAGGGTAAAAACAAAGAACGGATGGGACAAGCTTCCCCTTACGAAGTGATTCCATCACAAAACAAAATTGATGTATTCATGAAAACAAAATGTTCATATGAGGGCTCCCCCATGAACTTATCCTTTACATTTGCTAACTGTTTCTGCCCTAAATTCTATTATGGCCGCCCGACAGCATCGGCTAATGGCACAACCAACGAAGATAAGGGCTACTCGCTCTTCGACGGGGTGACATTCGGTTTAGTCAAAGGCGGGATGATGCTCACTTCCAACTCAGCCTCCACTCCATCTATAGGCTAGATGACGTCTTCTTGATGCATGCCTTCAGCCATGCTCGCACGGTGAGCCTCCATCACCCACTGCGTGGAGACTTGCTCAGCCACCTTTTGTGCGTGTGGCACCAAGCTCTCCCTGAGCACGTGGATGGCATCCGTGCTCCAGCCGTTGGCATACCCTCTATAGATGGTGGTGAAGTCCTGGTCTAGGTGGTGCATCGCCACTGAGGTCAACACCCTCGATGTCCCATAGAACATCCCATCGGAGATGAGCGCCTGAACCTCGTTTGAGACCTCCGCCAGCTAGATGGTGGACATGCTGGTGCTCGGCATCGACCTGAACACCTCCAAAAGAATGACCTAGGTGACGTTGTAGATCTGGTTGAGCTCCCCCTCAAGAGCACGTCACTCTTCAAGGGACTTGGCTGGCACCTCCATGCTCCGACCAATCGCCTCCTTGGCTATCTCCAGCTCCTGCTCTAGAGATCCAATCCTTTTGCCTAGTTCTGGAAAAAGGATGACAAGCTCAAAAGCAAAGGAAAGGAAAAACCAAGGCATCAACCAAAGGTGTAATAGGTACATACCGAGTTGGGTGTTCTCAAGGATGGAGAGTTCTTCCTCCTGCCAGGTCACCTTCTCGAGTAGCCAAGCATTCGACTCCTCTGCCCCAAGCACTTGCCCCCAAAGCACGAGCACTTCTCAATCAACCTCCGACTGGGCCTTCCGCTCCATCTCTAGAGCATCCAAGGACTTCTGGAGTGCCAGCTTGGCCTCCGTCAGGTGGACCTTCGCCACTATGAGTCCCTGCTTGGTAGCGGTCGACTGTTCCACTACCTGTGATCCCATCGCCTCAGGCGCTCGGTCTTGGGACTTGCGGTGGGTGGACTCCAACTAGCGCTCAAGCTCATCGACCCGCCATGACATCATGGCTTCCTGCTCCATCTGTCCATGCTCCTCCTAGAGGAAACATGACTTGTGGATGGATGTTGCCTCTAACTCCTATAAAGCAAGAAGCAAGCACGTTGACACAACCAGCGGAAGACCAAGGAATTGAGGACAAACACTAAAAACACCGAAGGTTTACCTCCACGATGCATGACAGGTCGACTGAGACCACCAGATGGATGAGCTCAACCCGCTCCAAGGCCTCCTTGAGCTTCGCCTTGGTTTGGGCAAGATCAAACTCCATTGACAATCCTCTCTCCTCTAGGAAGTGCTAGAGCACCACCTCCTTCCTATCGTGCAGGACAAAGCGAGCTTTCCTTAGTCACTGGGGTAGGGCCACACCAGCTCATGGGTTGCCCCCATCCTATTGGAAGATCCAGCCACCACAACATCGTGCGATGACCGGACCACCGCTAGCTCCTACGACAGCGGGATGTCCGGTGGCTCCACTCTAGCACCTACCTCGCCGGAGTAGGGGATCTCCACTACCTTAACCCCATGGCCCACCGGCGGATGTTCTACCTTTGACCTGGCTATGTCACCTCTCGACACCTCCAGCTTCGACTAGGAGGGTGAGCCATGCGTCCCTCCGCCAGGCGAGGCAAGGAGCCTGGTTTCCCTCCTCTCTTCCACCACAGTTGGTGCAGGAGGGATTGCAAGGGTCTCCTCTGACCCAGCCTCCGCCGTCACCACGGGGATCGCCACCATCACCACCGCTACCGCTGCCGCTATGCTCATGACTGGCTAGGAGAGCACAACCCCTAGAAGGGAAGGTCGCACCGCCACTAGCCTGCTTTCCCCACCGCTCATTGTGACTCACTGTAGGCTAGGTCTCTACTCCTCCCACATGGGAGGCATGGTGATGCTCAATCCCGTCAGTCCCTGGCCACTATAAAAAAAGTATAGGTCAATTGCACTAAAAAAACTCAACTGTGAGATCAAAAGTGACATAGGTACATACCTAGATGAAAGGGGCAGGGCCCTGAAGCCTTCACCCATTGGCGATGAGCTTGCCAGATGAGGACCACTTACAGGCCACAACCCATGCCCCTCGCATCAACCGAGGGAGGAGTCAACCTGGCCGGTTCCTGTTTGGCCCGTGAGTCGCCACGACCGCCGGCTCATGGCGCACCTGCTGGGGCAACTAATGGGGCGTCTCCCCATTGTGGGTCGCACGCACACACTGAACCTAAAGATGCGGGGGTATGAGTGTGCTCCTTCAACCAGCTGGCATGCCCTGACATGCTCAGAGCAGTGGGGGGCAAAGCCAATGACTCCTCTAAAGGGCGTGGCGACCGTGCCCGCTTCACCTCTCGCTCGACAGTGGCGTCCGAGCTCTCGATGCGCTTCCTTGACATGGGAACATCGCCGTGCCTCTTCGTATCCCACCCACCGCTGGTGGACGTGGCCACAGGCACATGGCGCTCCACTGAGGTCACAACAATGCCCTGGTCTCTGTCATCCTCGAAGGTGCTCGCATTGCCACCCATCTCCGTGGGCTCCTCCGACTCGACCTCCACCTCCACGTCGCTCTGGTTCTCGCTGGCCCACACCCATAGGGCGATCTCCTTCTTCTTCTCATGCCTCCTTTGAGCCTTCTCAGCTATCTTCTTCTTCTTGGCATACGCCGCCTCCTTTAGGGTAGCTTGCCGAGTTGCGCCCTCCAACCCCTACGAAACGGACAACTCGAAGTTAAAATATAGGAGAGCAAAAGGAAAAAATACACAGAATAAGGAGAGGGGAGCATACTAGAGTGGACAACTTCGTGGCATTGAGGGGTCTGGGCTTTCCTTCTAGGGACTCTTGGGCCCTTAGTTGCAACACCCGATCGAGCCGACTCTTGACCTCGTCCTTCACCAACTCCTCTGGCGATGCGAGGTCAAGATCTGTTGGGCCCAAGTAGTTCCACATCGGCCACCTCCTCTCCGCCAGTGGGGCGACTCGATGGTGGAAGAAGGTGTGGAACACCTGTTGCCTATTGAGGCCATGCTGCACTAGCTTCTGGAGCTCCGCCTCAATGACCTCCAACTTATTCTACCGACTGGAGGGCCCCCATGACCAGCTCTCCTGCCTCTCTGGCCTCCTTCCGGTGAATGGCGGGAATGGTGCCTCCACTGGGTTCTTGATATAGAATCACTCCCCATGCAACCCCCGATTAGAGTCGCATGAGGAGTACACGGGGTAGGAGCCCGGTGACCTTAGCTTCTTCTGCAACATGAAGCCCCCAACCGGTGCGGTCCTAGGCGGCTTCCCCTCCGACAAGGCTCGCCCGGTGAAGATCCACCAGAAGAAGTCCACGTGCGGCTCCATCCTAAGGAAGGCCTCACAGACGGTCATGAAACCGGTGATGTGCAGCACCCTAGTCGGATTGAGGTGATGTTGCTCTAGGCCCCACTCATTAAGGAGCCCACGCAGGAATCAGTGCGCGAGATATCCTAGCCCACGCTCATGGAAGGCGAGGAAGGACACAACCTCATTGGCCCGAGGTCATGGAACAACCTCCCTCGGTGTAGGAGCCCTCCAGTGCGCCACCTCCTTCGGTGGAAGCAGCCCCTTCTCGATGAAGGCAGTAGCACTGCCTCATCAATGTTGGATGGCCTCTAGTTCGACATTGCTCTCTAGATTCATGAACGGATCTATGAGTTCTCCTCTCCCCTGCTTTACCCTCTTTCTCCTAGGAACCACCATGGCGCGTGAATAGGCTTGGCTAAAAGGAAGAAGGAGAAGAGGTAGCAGTTGGAGAATAGGCGAAGGAATGGGACAAAAACCCTCTCCCTTCTCCTATTTAAGGAGGAGATGCAGTAGTTGGAGAAAGGCGAAGGATTGTGGCAAAAAAACCTCTCCCTTCCCCTATTTAATGTGGATAGGCATGCAGTGGGACATGTCCTGACTGATGGGACATGCCCTGCCCAATGAAACAATGCCTGGTTAAATGGGACATGGCCTAGGCATGGCCCACCACTACCGCATGTCGGGCGTAGGAAATAAGGTAGGGCTTAGAAGGGCCCAACAATAGGATCTCCATCGAGGAGAGACCGACGGGCTTCCTGAGTCGATCGGATGGGTTAGGTGACTACCGAGAGACATGTAAGGAGCAGTAGGACGCCCCATGCAGGCCATGCCATCTCCATCATGGACGACGAACATAGGATCCCATTTGGACATATCCAATAAGAGTTCCTCAAACCCATCACTCGAGTCATCAAGGTAACTTTATCAAACCATCTTACTTTATTTTCTAATGCATGATCATTCATTCATCCTTCATCATACACACATTCACACATTCATCCAAGCAATCATACATGCATTCACTCATTCATTCATATAATCATTCATTCATCCCATACATCCAAAGCATTGCATATGGAAATTAATGCATCACAACGCTTCGTGTTGCGTCATGAAGCGGTAGTTGCCACATTCAACATGAGCGATGACCGACCAGGGTTCGAAGGCCATCCCACAAAGGGCTTGAGGCCACCTCATGTCAAATAGAGCTAGGGGGAAAATGTAGATGAGCCCTAGTGGCCCTCGCCCAATCTGCCCAGAAGCAGATAGGGTCATCTCAACCTTCTGATTTGATCCTAACCTCGAGCCATGCCCACAGAATCTCTATCGATGGGAGGCTAGCGGGCCACCTAAGTCAGTCTTTGGAATGACTTGGGCGTCTACCAGGAGGCGGGTTAAGGAGCAGTGGAATTCAACATGAGGGCTATGCTAACCCCGTCATGAACGATGGACATAGATTCTGGTCGAACGTGCTCGTTAGTGAGCTCACCGAGCATGTCACTTGAGCCATTGAGGCAAGCAACATTAGCTTTGCCCCTTCGGTTGCAGAAACCATGGATGAGGTAACGCACGAAACTAGACCAACCCCTACCAAACCCAACAGGGCTCAGGAGCTTAGGTCGCCCGACGCTGACTCGGGAAAACAACCGACCACGCAAGTCATGGGTGGGACAAACATGGGCAAACACCTTGAACAGCAAAAACACAGGAGTCTGTGGCCCTAGGAAAGAGTACCAAGATATTTAGCCTCCAACTGGCTCACCAGTTAGATGCAGGCTCAGGGGCTACACCCACCGGGTGCGCTCATGCGCACCCATTGACATAACAAAAAATCCCCTAGACGATTCTACCCGAATTGCCTGGGGGCTCGGGGGCTCCTATCGGGTTTATAAACTTGAGGTCCATAATAGGCCTGATTCCCAGCAAAAGCTCAGTCCAACAGATGATATTATGAATGACGTGCAACTCCTAGGTCAGCCCAAATGCCTAACAACAGGCTAGGAGAGCGATCCAGTCTCCGACCAGAAGGCCTAGCTAAGGAGGGGACGGTGCTCGCTTCTGACTCCAACTCACTTCTTCGACTCAAAGGTCTAGCCAAGAAGGGGACAATGCTTGCTTCTGACTCTGACCCGCTTCTCCGATAGAAGGCCTAGCCAAGGAGGGGATGACGCTCGTTTCTAACTCTGACCTGCTTCTCCGACTGGAAGTACACTAAACCTCTGCTTATAGCTCTTTCTCTGACCAGCGTGGTCAGAGCTGACTAGGAACAACCGAACAGGGATGCTTGCTCGGTAAGGACCCAAGAATTTGGCGGAGCAGATAAGGTAAGGTGCTCAAGTCAACTACAATATCAAGGACCATACCCTGCACACCTATAGGATAGTACTATTAGGCCATGTCAGAAGGGTGCTTTTGCAGCCTTCCAGACATGTTAGAACATGAACAGTGTTCTAGGCGCTGACATTTGTCCTATAGTATGTTAGGCGTCGGCATTTGCCATACCTGAAGAACACGATGGAGCCTACCATATGTATCTAGGCATCAATAGTATTGTGGGCGCCAACAAACTGTCTTGTACCTGATGGCGTGGGCAACATGACTAGGTAGCACACACACTCTCTCACTCTCTCTCTTACTTGTAAGGCCATCCCCTTCACCTATAAAAGGGGATGCACTCTCTCCTAAAAAGGACGAATGATCGACGATGAACAGATCAATTCTAACTCTCTCTCTACTAGCTTTAGGCATTCTAAGCACTAGAACAACTTCACTGCTCTAGAACTCTAAAGCTACACAGAGCGTATGTTCCAATACTTAGTGCACGTAGGAGTTCCTATCACTCTTGGCCCTTTAGTCCAGAGTCCAACCAGACCTCTTATACCCCCATCTCATTCCCCTCATTTGTAACCCCACAGCAAACTTCGAGCACCTAGGCTCAGAAATAAAGTCACCGACTGACTCAAACTAGAAGTAGGGCATATTGCCTGAACTAGTATAAACCCTATGTCATTGAGTTCTAGGCCACATCCTATCACAACTTATGGCAAAACGATAAATATTTACTTGTTGGTCACTTTTCACACCGACAGTAGTGCTTGCAGTAGCCATGGTATATAACATTATTTGCAATAATGGGGATAAAACCCTAAGTATAAGAAGGTACTTAGCTAGACTTATCCATCATCAACTAAAATGCTAAGACACCAAGGAGTATGCAAAGCTTTATAAGTAGAGCTGGTTGACATTATTTGCATAAAAAACATTAGTTGTCCAATATCTTTTAAACTGTGTGTCGGGGACCTAATACCAGGGTACCCCAGGAGGTGGAACCGATAACCACCAAACTTGAAAAACTTCTGGACGCATAAAGGCGTCATGTCATCCCTTGTTCGAGTAACAGGAGTTCGGTTCCGCCTCGCCCGACACCTTTGGGATAGGCCCGGTCTCGCCCGAGGGCCGAGGGATAAACTCCGTCTCGCCCGATGCCTTGAGGGCGGGCTCGGTCTCGCCCGAGGGCTAAGGGATGAGTTCCATCTCGCCCGATCCCGGAGGGGCAGGGTCAGCCTCACTCGACGCCTTTGTGGGATAACCCTGTCTCGCCCAAAGGCTCAAAGCCAAACTCCGTCTCGCCCGACGCCTATAGGGTGGGCTCGGTCTCGCCCAAGGGCTAAGGGATGGATTCCGCCTCGCCCGATCCCAGAGGGATAGGGTTAGTCTCGCCCAAGAGATAGGGATTGATCTCCACCTCACCCGACGGCCCAGAACGAGCCTCACCCTGATCGATATCTATCCCTCATAATGATGGATACAGGACGAGACAAGACGTTCGGGTCAACCATGGCTCCAACGACCATACCCTGCGCCTTGGCAGGAAAAGGACTACCAGGGAGCAACAGGACTAATGCTTTAGACCCTTCCGGGCACCGCTGAGCCCAAAAGGTATTACAGGTGCATGCATCTCACTCGGTAGAGTTGTAGGCGCCGCCTTCAGCTTTGGGACACGGAACCCAACGAAGATATACGACAACCGCTACGCTCTGAGAACGGATTTGCTATCTCCACAAGCGACGGATACTCCGTCACCGCGCTGTGGACCCGAGGGAGCGGGGCCCTCTTCCCGACCCCTCAAGTCCTCCCAGTTAGAGGGCCTTGGCCACAGCGCTACACCGGACCCCGACCCCGAATTCTCCCTACAAGAATCATGGGAACCAGAAGGCATATGGAGCAAGGCTGGGGGGAGGCTCCTAAGTCAAAACCACTGTACTACAGCCCATACCCTGTGCAGGGCAGCATACTATGACTAACCTGACATCCTACAGAGACATCGACAACATGATAAGCACTTATCTTCCTTCGCACTCATGAGAATTGAGGACCTGACCAGGTAGACATGAGCCCCAAGGCTAAATAGAGTACGCATCCTGGAGCCCTCACCCTTGTAAAGCCAGCCCCTTCATCTATAAAAGGGGATGCGCATCCTCCATCAAAGGGACAGAAAAAATAGGACCGAACAATAGAACGCACTCATACACATGAGCAGCTACGAAGCTCTCGACCACCTTTCAATCCTTAGATCAGAGACTTGGGACCAGTCCCTCTCTTGGCAGTTTGTATCCCTTACTACAGACCATTCACGGTGCTAATAACACAAGCAGCAACAAACTGGACGTAGGGACGTTCCGCCCAAACCAGTATAAATCCTGTGTCCTTTAGCGCACCATCCGAGCCTAACGTGCATTACTATAGATTTACTTGCCGGTGCTTGTACGAAACACCGACAGTTGGTGTGCCAGGTAGGGGCTTTGCGCGTTCCAAATCAGGTCTCGGATGGCCACCCACGCAATCACCTGGGCCCCAGGCGCACGCGTGCGTTTCGGCGACCTGGATTTCATCATTACACTAGGAGGAGAACTGGCGCTGACTCACTCAGCCGCCCCATCTCCCCCTTTGATCAAACTCAACCGTCTCAGGCTTGAGGGCCCACCGGGCAACTCCCGGGGAGTCCCGCCACCCAAGGAGACCTCTCACAACGCCACCATGTGTTCGGAAGGGTCCGTATGGAGCGCCCCGACAGCGTTTCTGTCCGGTCTCCGCAACGTTGCGGCAACCGCTGGCCGCCTTCTGGCGCTACGTGTGGTTCAACCACCTAGGGACATCGAGTTCATGGGAGCGATGGAGTGGGATATGGAGACCCTCTACGAGCTCCTCAATGAGGAGCCCGTATCGCTCTCCAGCTCAGATTCTAGCAGGGGGAGCCACCACCCTTCCCGGGAGTGCTACATGACGTAGACCCCCGAGGGTCACGTCAAAAGCAGCTCCAGGGAAGAGGCCACCCCTACAAACAATCCTGAGAGCAGATCCGGGGAAGTGGGGACAGCCCCATCTCACCTGAGGATGGAGCAGCTAAGGGCTCAACAGCAAGAGATCGATGAGGCCGGGCAAGGGCTCGCACGGGAATACGCAGACATCAATCGCGAGATTGAACGCCGCAAAGACGGGGGGCGCACGCGCCACAGCCCGCACCGTACATCAAAGGATCCTCACCGACGATGGGGCCTTTCCTCACTTTGCTCGAGCCAGCCAGAACATCACCACAGCAACCGCCTTGCTACATGGCCTCCCGGAGGCCACGACGTCCGAGGATCGACACGCTTATCGGGAGATTCGCACGTTGCTCGAGCGTGCAGCCGCGCAGCAGGCGGAAAGTTCGTTGTCTCGACAACGCGAACCCGACACCAGCCAGCGCGCACCCTCAGTGCGTCCCACCAAGGACGCATCCGTACACCAAACACCGCCAGCCGGCGGGCAGCCCTCCGTCGTCCCTGTACATCAACGCCTCGGCCGTGGCCGCGACGTACGCAGCATAATCGACGCCCGGAGACGTGCCCATGGCGACGATGGAGAAGCAGCGTGCCGTGGCCATCATCCCCGACGTGGCGGGCGCTACGACAGCAACGAGGACCGAAGCCCGAGCCCCGTCCTGCCAGGCCCTCAGGCCTTTGGCCGGCACATCCTCAACGCTGCGTTCCCTCTAAGGTATCGACCGCCTACGAACATTCCTAAATATTCTGGCGAAACAAATCTCGGGCTTTGGCTCGAAGACTATCGGCTTGCATGTCAGGCCGGTGGTGCGAGTGATGATAACTTCATTATTCGCAATCTCCCGCTGTTCTTGGCCGACTCGGCGTGAGCATGGCTGGAGCACCTACCATCCAATGCTATTTAGAGTTGGGCGGATCTGACTGAGATCTTCGTGGGTAATTTCCAGGGCACGTACAAACGCCCTAGAAACCCATGGGACCTCAAGAACTGCCGTCAGAAGGCCGATGAAACCCTCCGAGGGTACATTCGGCGCTTTTCCCGACAGTGCAATGAGCTCCCAAACGTCGCCGAAGCCGACGTGATAGGAGCCTTTCTGTCCGGAATGACCTGCGAATCCCTGGTCCACAAGCTAGGACGCAGGGGCCCGCGAACTACCAAGGAACTTCTGGACATCGCCACTAGTCACGCCTCTGGAGAAGAGGCAGTCGGAGCCATCTTTGATCGCTCCGACAAAAAGACCAGGCGGGACAAGGACGCCAGCGAAGGCGCCTCCAACCGTCCCGCCAAAGGGAAAAATAAGAAGCAACGGCGCGACAACTCACTCGCGGCCGCTGCCAACCGCAAAGGTGGCCGGAAGCCCGCGGAGGGCACTCCGAACCACTTCGAGAAAATGCTCGAGGGGCCATGCCCAAACCACGCCTTCCCGGCCAAGCACCTATACAAGGAATGCGGCCTTATGTGCAAATACTTGGCCAGGGTCTGAACATGGAGGAGCAGGGGAAGCAGCCTGTTCCCACCACTAACGACACGGAGGAGAAGAACGACACCTTCCCAACTCCGACCGGTGCCCTCATGATCTTCGGAGGATCAGCGGCCTATGACTCCAGGCGCCGCCAGAAGGTCGCACGTCGAGAGGTCTATACCGCTGGACCGGCTATGCCAGCTTATCTCCGGTGGTCGGAATCCGCCATAACCTTCGATCGGACCGACCATCCGGATACCATCCCGCACCCTGGGAAGGTATCCGCTTGTCGTCGACCCGATCGTCGGTCCAAAGCGGCTCACCAAGGTACTGATGGATGGGGGCAGCGGCCTCAACATCATGTACGCCAAGACGCTCGACGAGATGGGCGTCGACCGAACGCGCCTCCGCCCCGTCCGAGCACCTTTCCATGGCGTCGTGCCAGGAAGGCAAGCCGTGCCGCTAGGGCAGATTGACCTGTCTGTCACTTTTGGGGATCAATCCAATTACCGGACTGAGACCCTCACCTTCGATGTAGTAGGGTTCTCGGGGACTTTTCACGCCATTCTGGGGCGACCATGTTACGCGAAGTTCATGGCCGTACCCAATTACATGTACCTAAAACTAAAGATGCCGGGCCCCCGTGGGGTCATCACCATCGGCACCTCCTTCTAGCGCGCTTACGAGTGCGAGGTCGAATGCTGCGGACACGCATCCGCGGTCATCGCATCCGAAGAGCTCGCCACCCTCAGGGAGGAGGTCATTGAAGGGACACCCGACGCAAAGAAGTCATATGGATCATTTGAATTGGCAGAGGGCTCCAGGGACGTCCTCTTGGATCCCAGAAGCTCCGAGGGCAAAAAAGTCCGAATTGGGACCGTGCTCTCCTCCACATAGGAAAGCGCGCTCGTCGACTTCCTCCGCGCCAACAGGGACATCTTTACGTGGAAACCCTCGGATATGCCAGGCATCCCGAGGGAGGTCGCCGAGCATACTCTCCAAATCCTCCCGGGCTCCAAGCCGGTGAAACAACACCTACGCCGCTTCGACGAGGAGAAACGCAGGGCCATCGGCGAGGAGATAGCCAAACTACTGGCCGCAGGATTCATAAAGGAAGTATACCACCCAGAATGGTTAGCAAATCCTGTTCTTGTCCGAAAAAAGCGGGAAATGGAGAATGTGTGTTGATTATACTGGCCTCAACAAAGCGTGTCCAAAGGATCCATTTCCTTTACCACGAATAGACCAAATAGTCGATTCCACCTCGGGGTGCGAAACCCTCTGTTTCCTGGACGCATACTCAGGCTACCATCAAATCGCGATGAAAGAGTCCGACCAGCTCGCGACATCTTTTATCACGCCCTTCGGATCATTTTGCTACGTTTCAATGCCGTTTGGTCTGAAGAACGCTGGGGCAACGTACCAGCGCTGTATGCTTAGTTGCTTCGGAGACCTCATCGGGCGAACCGTTGAGGCCTATGTCGACGACATCGTAGTCAAATCTAAGCAGGCTGACCACCTTGTCGCCGACCTTGAACGCACCTTTGCGAAACTCCGGGCAAACGGCATCAAGCTCAATCCCGAAAAATGTGTTTTCGGGGTCCCGAGGGGCATGCTGCTCGGCTTCATCGTCTCCGAGCATGGCATCGAAGCCAACCCAGAGAAGATATCAGCCATCACGAGGATGGGCCCGATCCAAAACATAAAGGGGGTTCAGCGGATCACCGGGTGCCTCGCCGCCCTCAGCCGATTCATTTCACGCCTCGGTGAACGAGGACTCCCCCTTTATCGACTCTTGAAGAAAACTGACCGCTTCGAGTGGACGGCCGAGGCTCAGGAGGCACTTGACATGGTTAAACAATTTTTAACTAAGCCGCCGGTCCTAGTTCCTCCATGCGATGGAGAATCTCTCCTGCTATATATATCGGCCACCACCCAAGTGGTTAGCTCCGCCTTAATAGTAGAGCGAGAGGAAGAGGGGCACGCCTTCAGGGTGCAACGCCCTGTATATTTCATCAGCGAGGTGTTATCCGACTCCAAAACCCGCTACTCCCAGATCCAGAAACTCCTCTACACCGTCCTCATCACCAAAAGGAAGCTACGCCACTACTTCGAGTCACACCCCGTGACAGTAGTGACGTCGTTCCCCCTCGGCGAGGTCGTTCGTAGCCATGACGCTACGGGAAGAACCGCAAAGTGGGCACTCGAGCTGATGGATCAGGGCATTTCTTATGTCCCCCGAACGGCAATCAAATCTCAGGCACTGGCTGACTTCATCGCGGAGTGGACCGAGGTCCAGATGCCACCAGCAGCCGTCGACCAAGAGTATTGGATAATGTACTTTGACTGGATCACTGATGAAGAAGGGCGCCGGAAGCAGGACTAGTCTTTGTATCCCCCCTCAGGGGTGCACATGAGGTACATGGTTCGGCTTCATTTTCCCTCATCAAACAATACTGCAGAATACGAAGCGCTCATCAACGGCCTACGAATCGCCATCGAACTGGGCATCCGACGCCTCGACGTCAGGGGCGACTCTCAGCTGGTCGTCAACCAGGTCATGAAAGAGTCAGGCTTGCCACGATGTCAAGATGGAGGCATACTGTCGAGAGGTCCGACGTCTGGAGGACAAATTCGATGGCCTCGAACTCAATCATATCCCCAGGCGCCTCAACGAAGCGGCCGACACACTCGCAAAAGCGGCATCCAGCCGAGAGCCGGTTCCAACAGGCGTCTTTGCCAGTGATCAACACAAACCCTCGGTACGCTATGCGGGGTCGGAACAAGCCGACGATGGCCCTTCTAGTCCGATCCCCAAGGCCGATCCGCCAACTGTTCCTCCCGACCCCGAGGTCATGGAGCTTGAAGAAGATCCAGCAATGGAATCCGATCCTCCCAATGACTGGAGAACGCTTTACCTCGACTATCTCCTCCACGACGTACTACCAACCGACAAGACGGAAGCCCGGCGGCTCGCGCGACGCGCCAAATCCTTCGTTCTTGTAGAGGGCGAACTCTACAAACGAAGTCACATCGGAATTCTGCAACTTTGTATCCCTGACGAACAGGGAAAACTCCTACTGAGCGACATCCACGGTGGGGCATGCGAACACCATGCCGCACCAAGAACCTTGGTTGGGAAGGCATTCCGACATGGTTTCTATTGGCCCACCGCAGTAGCCGATGCCGAGCAAATTGTACGCACCTACGAAGGGTGCCAATACTACGCTCGGCAAATACACCTCCCGGCCCAGGCCCTCCGGATGATCCCCATCACGTGGCCCTTCATGGTCTGGGGGCTTGACCTGGTTGGGCCACTTAAAAAAGCGCCCGGAGGCTTTACCCACCTGCTTGTCACCATAGACAAGTTCACAAAATGGATCGAAGCTCGGCCAATATCCACAATCAAATCCGAGCAAGCTGTGTTGTTCTTTCTCGACATCATCCATCGCTTTGGAGTACTGAACTCCATCATTACAAACAACGGCACGCAGTTCACCGGTAGGAAATTCATTCGTTTCTGTGATGAACAACACATTCGAATCGATTGGGCAGCCGTCGCGCACCCCCGGACGAACGGACAGGTCGAGCGCGCAAACGGCATGCTTCTTCAAGGCCTCAAACCCAGAATTTTCAACCGGTTGAACAAGTTCGGCGCGCGTTGGCTCGCTGAGCTCCCGGCTGTGCTTTGGAGCCTAAGGATGACTCCTAGCCGGGCCACCGGCTACACACCCTTCTTCATGATCTACGGCTCCGAGGCCGTTCTCCCGACGGACCTCGACTATGGAGCACCAAGAATCAGAGCATATGACGAAAAGGGAGCCGAGGCATCTCACCAAGACGCCATGGACCAGCTGGACGAGGCCCGCGACATCGCCCTTCTCCGTTCAGCCAAGTACCAACAAGCGTTACGGGCGGTACCACAGCCGACGGGTGCGGGGTCGAGCCTTCAACGTCGGAGACCTCGTCCTCCGCCTTGTGCAGAGCAACAGGATCATCACAAACTCTCCCCGCCCTGGGAAGGGCCCTACATCATCGCGGAAATACTTCGCCCAGGCGCCTACCGGTTGAAAACCATCAAAGGCGAGGTCTTCACCAACGCCTAGAACATTGAGCAGCTACGTCGTTTCTATCCTTAAAATAAGCTACACTTTTCTTTATCAGTTTCTGTCTTAACAGAACCCCGATCCTTGGTGACTTCCGGCCCCTGCAAATCGCGAAGGGTCAGACCTCACTCGGGGGCTGGCATGTGATCGTAGCATATGTCATACAAGTATTACGCTTGTAAAAAATCCCTGTGTTATACTTGCAAACATTCTCTAAGTTTTCATTCGCCTCGTAAACGAGTCTCGAGGGCTAAGATCTTGGGAACCAATTCTGAACACAACTGGTAGGACTGCAAGACACCCATGCCCCAGCGGCTGCAACCTCTTTGCTCACCAGTTCAATCAGAATTAGTTCGCCCACGCTCCTAGTTTCCTATGACTTAGACCATGAGAAGAGTTGGAAAGCGTTAAAATGACTTGCCATAAGCAGAGGATGTAATTTTGTTCATTTTTTGCACAAATTCACCACTTACAAAGCGATGTCATTACAAAAAGGAACAATATACTCTGAGGACTGTTTACTCGGGGGCTTCCCCACAACGTTATTTCATTACAGTCTCGGCTCAGCTCTACCACAAGTGCTGCTACGGTCGCCGCGCCACGCTCTCCATCGGTGACATTCGGGGCGTGTACACGGGCCAGCTCGTCTACTGCGGTCGCCGTGCCACGCTCTCCATCGGCGACATCTTCGCTGGATCCTCGAAGGCGCCACCATCTACGACGCCTCCGCCGGAGCGTCCGGGGACTACGCCATCGTCGTCAGCCGCAACCCGGCAGCAACGCCACCGTCATGGCGTCTGGGGACTACGCCATCATCCCCAGCCATAACCCTGACAACGGCATATGGGTAGGAAACGCCTCCCACCAAGGGAGGAGCGCAGCGAACGACGACGCAGTCAACGACGTACGACGCCCACCGACGCCCTTTTTTCCTTCAGCAGCAGCGACTCCTCACCAAGGGCCGCGTGCACCATCTCATCTACGTTGGATAACCTCCGGCTCGACATCACGCACCAGACTCACGAGCAAGGTTGTAAGTTCTCTATCTCCCTCTGGCATTACTCTTCCTCACTCAGAAACCGCCGCGACGCACAGACACGATCGGCGGAAAGGAAGAAGAAGGAGAGATAGCGGCTCGAAGGCAGAAGGGGAGGTGGGATGAGAATTCCTCTCCCCCTCCCTATTTAAAGAGGAGGCGCTGTGACTAAGGAAAGGCGAAAGGTCAAACGAAAAACCCTCTCCCTTCCCCTTTTTTAATACGCAATCAATGCTGATTGATATCTGAGGAGACGCGCCGGAAGTGACGGGACGAACCCCGGTCTACGAGGCATCCCTCTTTGGTCAAACTGAACACTGCCTGGGTATGGCCCGCCACTGACCCGCTCCGGACGCGGCGATTAAGGCACCCACATAGGCAGACAACTTTTCGCCTCCCCATGTAGGACCACGGACGACCCGACGACGGGACCTTTCAGACCTCCTGGGTTGGTCGTTTGGCCCAGAAGACACGACGAACGAACAACCAAAGAAAGACGTCAGGGCCCGAACCCATCTGGTAGGAGCTTTTCCGCCACTCATACCACCAAGGTAATGTCACCGCCTTTATTTTCAATTAAATCTTGCATTCAAAACATTTCATATGTGAAAAATTGCGTCCCAACGATTCGTGTCGCACCATGAAACGGCTGTCGCCTCATTCGATATAGGCAACCACAGGCTGAGGTTCGAAGGTCGGCCCGCAAAGGGCTCGAGGCCGCCTCACGCCGAACAGAGCCAGGGAGAGATAACTGAGATGAGCCCCAGCGGCCCTGCCCGACCCCGCTCAGAAGCGAACCGGGACGTCTCGACCTTCTCTCGTTCAATTCTAACCTCGAGCCAAACCCACAGAATCTCCATCGAGGAGAGGCCATCGGGCCCCCTGAGCTTATCGAACGACTCAAGCATCTGCCGGGAGGCGGGTTAAGAAGTTGTGGAGTGCCACCAGAGGGCTCTGCCGACCCCATCAGCAAATGATGGACCCGGATTCCGCACAAACGTACCCGTTAGCGAGCTCGTTGAGCGCGGTACTCAAGCCATCGAGGCAAGTGTCGTTCACTCAGCCCCTCCGATTGCGAAAACCGAGGACGGGGTAACACACAATTAACGGCCAACCCCTATCAGACCCTAACAGGGCTCGGGGGCTCGGGCCAAACAATGCAGGGACACAAGTTCAAGGGCCCCACCTTGCCGAGCCCATAGAGTCCCCAGTTGGGATTTTCTGTTGGAAGACAAGGCGGGGATTATTGCGATGACATCCATTGTCACCAAAACCACGATTCTGGTCTCTAGTAACACCCGACCCCACCAGGTGCGGGGGTCGGACCTTACTCGGGGGCTGTTAAGGTACGGCTACCTCATCAATCTCCTCGCATTATAAATCAGCGGCATAATTCAGGGGAACATATTGGTAAGACCGTAAAAAATCAAATCACAAAAAATCAAACAAAACGAAATTAAGACGCAAAAGCACAAAAGGCGTCCAGACTCGAAAAGTACCGACACTTGTCCACATATTACATATAAGCTGTTCTCAAAATTATTCGATTGATTACCCCCGCGGAGGGAGAACCATTTCTTTCAGACTATCTGCCAGGTTCTTCGCAAGGGGAGCGACCATCTTCTCCATTTCCTCCAGCTCTTCATCCTCGTAGGTGGACGGAAAGCCTTCGCTCATCACCTTCAGGTTTATTTCCTTCTCATAATGGGCATGGGCGACGGTGAAGGCCTGGGTAATCCCGACGTGAAAGGCACTCTCCTCAAGTTGGCCCACCCGAGCCGTGATACCTCTGACACGAGCTGCGAGCGGGCCGGTCTCCACTGGCTCCGTCACATTCAGGGCGTTAAGGACCACCCCGACCGCAGCTTGTAGAAGATCGTGCTCATCGCTCTCAGCCTGAAGGGCCCTTCGCGTATAGGCAGCCTCTTTCTCCAGCTTGGTGGCAACGTTCTCAGCACTCAACCTTCCTTCCACCGCGTCACCAAGCTCCGCCCGGAGAGAGCGGACCACCTCGATGTCCTCGTCCACCTTCTGCTGGAGGGCTGTGGCCCTACTCTCGGCCTTCCGCCGAAGGTCCCGCTCCATCTCCAGCTCCTTCAGGACTTCGCTGGCCTTCTTATTGGCCGTGGCATTCCTCTGCAGCAGCTCGTCTCGCTCTTTTTGGAGCCTGGCAATCTCCTCTCCATCCAGCTTAGACCTCGCCGACAGGTCCTCGAACATCCCATGCGCCTCCTCCACATCCTGACGCGCCTGGGCCTCCCGCTCCTAGACAATAGCAAGCTGGGTGGCCATGTTTACTCACAGTCGGGCCTCCTCGGAGAGGCGATCCCGCTCCGCCTTCTGCTCACGGAGGAATTGGGATTTTTTCCGGCTACGAGCAACAAGAATCTGAAGAAGAAGAAGACTGATATCAGAAATGCGAGAACACACAAACACACGAAGAAAGAAGAAAGAAAGTCTAGAAAATACCTGAGAGGTAGGGATAACGATCTCACGGAGGGCTCCTCTGGCCTGGTCCAGGGCGTTCAGCATGGTCGAGATCCAGATGTCAAGACCTTCTCGCTCCATACTCTCGGAATGATCATCGAGTGAGAAAAGAGCCGACGTCGGGTCCTGAGCAGCCATCCATTGGAGCGGCGGCTCCCCCCGCGCAGGGGAGCGGCTTCCTCCCGACAAAGGGGCTGGTGGCGGCTCCCTCCTGACCCTGTGCGGCACCACCGTCGCACTCAAGGACCCTTCGGCTGGACCCTCCTCCGTCTGGACCGCTTCGGGCGCCACGGGCGGATCCACATGGGCGCCTGGCGGCGCGGATTGCACCACGCCCTCGGGTGCCACCACGACCACGCCCGGCTGAACCTGGTTTGGCACAGTCACGATCACCTTCACCAGCGGTATATGGTCCTCGGCCGGCTGTTCCACCTCCGCGGGCGTGGGAGCCACCATGGACGCCGTCGGTTTGGCCAACGCGGCCCCGACATCGGCACCACTCCTGCCCGAAATAGGGGTGACTCCAGGCGACGTCGTCTGTCCCACTTGAAGGGCGAGACTCTTCTTGGGCGCCAGCCCCAGGGGGTGACCCGTCCGCAAGAACCTACACAAAGGTAATAACCGATAAGTCAAATAAAAATGGAAAAAAGATGAAAACAGAGGAGTTAAGAGCTTACGTTGACGTCCTCGGCCGGCGGAAGCGTTTTGGGGACGGATCCCCAGATCCCTGCCCTGACTCATCCGGACGGGACCATTTCATGCCTCCCCCCTGCTCTGGGGCAGGGGGGGGGGTTCGTCTCGTCGGGCGCGGCGCCGGAGTCGCTCCCCTCCATCATCTTGTCGGGCGCGGCACCGGAGCCGTCCCCCTCCATCGTCTCACGGGGCGCAGCACCAGAGCTGCTCCCCTCCATCACCTCACAGGGCGTGGCATCAGAGTCGGGCGCGGCTCCGATGCCACCCCCCTCCACGGTCGCCTTGGGGTCGGCGGCAGCAAGCCCGGCGTCCCCCGTCCACCGATCCTCGGCTGGCACGCCGTGCGAAGCGGTGGACTCGTCGGCCTCCACTGACCTCATCGATTCACTTCCCTCTGCGTGAAAAGGGAAGGGCCCCTGCACGGGTGGGTGGCCACTCCAGGACGCCCCAATCCACGTCGATGGCTACCTCATCGTCGTCGTCGTCATCCTCATCATCGTCGCCATCCTCACTGCTCACGTCCTCTCCCCGATCCCGTGCCTCCTGCTTCAGTCGTTTCGCCTTCTTCATCTCCTCCTTTGCTTTCTTGTCCCGCTCGGCCGCGAGTCAATTCGCCGCCGCCGCAGCCCTATCCTTCAGCAGTGGAGCCAGACTATCCTTGAAGACTAGCCCCCTCGGCTAGCCCCAACATCACAAAAGCAAGTATTAAAAAAAAGGGGGAGATTTAGGAGAAAGAAAAGAGTGCGGGAGAAGAGGGCTTACGAATTCGAAGAACCTAGGCTCCGGCCGCATTGGAGGATGCCCGGGCACCGGATACACGATGTCGAGGACCATGCCGGCAGAATCCTTCGTCGACTCTGTCACCTCCTTGACACACTGCGCCACTTCCGAATAAGGGAGCGCCTCGTCAACGAGCACCGTCCCCTCGAACGATATCCCAGGCATCATCCGATGCAGGGGAAGCACATGTGCCATCAGTGGCGCCACCCTCCTCGCGTGGTAGGCACCGATAATCCCTGACCCCTTTACACCCCGACCCTTCAGGGCATGGAGGGCGGAGAGAAGGTCGGAGATGTGCTTCTTGTCTTTAGACTGGACGCCCCAGCCCCACGACGCCAGAGCATCCACAATAAGACGTCCGGTGTACTTCGGTAGGGTGGCACTCACATCATCCCTAATATAAAACCACTGCGAATGCCATCCCTTGTTGGATGTAGCCAGACGCATGTACGGGTAACCCTTCGACCGGGTATGGCGCAGATGAATGCTGGCACACCCCATCGGCGCGTTCACTTCTTTCCCCCCAATCTTCCTCTTCGATAGACTAACGCTAAAGAAATACCGCCACAGATCAAAATGGGGATCGATCCCCAGGAAACCCTCGCACAGGGCAACAAACGCTGTCATATGCTGTATCCCATTGGGAGTTAGATGCTGCAGCTCTACCTCATAGTAATCTAATAGCCCCCGAAGGAATCTATGCGCGGGTACCCCGAATCCCCGCTCATGGAAGAGGGCAAAAGAGATGACATACCCTTTAGGCGGCACCGGCTCACCCTCGTCGCCAGGAAGCAACCACTCCTGGACGGCGGACAGTGGGCGGAGAAGGCCACGGCGGACGAGGCCCTCCAGACGCCGGGAGGTGATGCTTGATCTACCCCACAACTCCATTGAAGCAGTAGGGGGGAAGGGTAGGCACGAGCTTAACGGTGGCTGGAACACGAACGCAGGCCGGTCGACGGTGGCGATGCGGGCGTGAGAGGCTGGGAATATTGGCGGCGGATGTTTCAGAACGCAAAGGAAGGGGAGTGAAATACGGGACCCTGGGAGTGAACCCCGTGGTTTTATAGGGGGCGACGGACACGAGAAGGGCAACCGTCCGCCTCGATCTCTGGGCCTGCCACGCGCGCCACCACGTCACGTTGCGGGACACGCGCTCGTAGTCCCTATCCTCTCACCCCAAAAATCTCGGCGGACGGTTCGCCTTCCCCAAGTGAATCCAGACTCTCTACCCACCCAGGAAACACAAGCCACAAAGGCCTGTTCTTTTTCTCTCTGGCCCACCTAGGGCCCAGAAACTCGCCACCGGCCCAACCAAGAAGGAATCCACGAACGATCCGTCATCAAGGGCAGAAGCACCAGTTAGGACAGCCCCAAATCAGTTCCCAGCGAACAGGACGCCACGACCCACTCGGAAGAACATCCAGTTGATAAAAAACTAAGTCCTTCAGCCTTACCCGTGAAGGGGCCGAAACAACCCCCCGGGCAGCTCTACTCGAGTCACCCGAAGGCTCAGGGGCTACACCCATCGGGTGCGCTCGTGCGCACCCTCCGGCAAATTACCTTCGACGAAATCAAAAACATCCTCCAGGCGGTTCTACACGAATCACCTAGAGTCTCGGGGGCTACTGTCGGGGACCTAATACCAGGGTACCCCAAGAGGTGGAACCGATAACCACCAAACGTGAAAAACTTCCGGACGCATAAAGGCGTCATGTCATCCCTTGTTCGAGTAACAGGAGTTCAGTTCTGCCTCGCCCGACACCTTTGGGACGGGCCCGGTCTCGCCCGAGGGCCGAGGGATAAACTCCGTCTCGCCCGATGCCTTGAGGGCGGGCTCGGTCTCGCCCGAGGGCTAAGGGATGAGTTCCGTCTCGCCCAATCCCGGAGGGGTAGGGTCAGCCTCACCCGACGCCTTTGTGGGATAACCCTGTCTCGCCCAAAGGCTCAAAGTCAAACTCCGTCTCGCCCGACGCCTATAGGGTGGGCTCGGTCTCGCCCGAGGGCTAAGGGATGGATTCCGCCTCGCCCGATCCTAGAGGGATAGGGTTAGTCTCGCCCAAGAGATAGGGATTGATCTCCGCCTCACCCGATGGCCCAGAACGAGCCTCGCCCTGATCGATATCTATCCCTCATAATGATGGATACAGGACGAGACAAGACGTTCGGGTCAACCATGGCTCCAACGACCATACCCTGTGCCTTGGCAGGAAAAGGACTGCCGGGGAGCAACAGGACTGATGCTTTAGACCCTTCCGGGCGCCGCTAAGCCCAAAAGGTATTACAGGTGCGTGCATCTCACTCGGTAGAGTTGTAGGCGCCGCCTTCAGCTCTGGGACACGGAACCCAATGAAGATATACAACAACCGCTACGCTCCGAGAACGGATTTGCTATCTCCACGAGCGACGGATACTCCATCACCATGCTGTGGACCCGAGGGAGTGGGGCCCTCTTCTTGACCCCTCAGGTCCTCCCAGTCAGAGGGCCTTGGCCACGGCGCTACACCGGACCCCGACCCCGAATTCTCCCTACAAGAATCATGGGAACCAGAAGGCGTATGGAGCAAGGCTGGGGGGAGGCTCCTAAGTCAAAACCACTGTACTACAGCCCATACCCTGCGCAGGGCAGCATACTGTGACTAACCTGACATCCTACAGAGACATCGACAACATGATAAGCACTTATCTTCCTTCACACTCATGAGAATTGAGGACCTGACCAGGTAGACATGAGCCCCAAGGCTAAATAGAGTACGCATCCTGGAGCCCTCACCCTTGTAAAGCCAGCCCCTTCATCTATAAAAGGGGATGCGCATCCTCCATCAAAGGGACGGAAAAAATAGGACCGAAAATAGAACGCACTCATACACACGAGCAGCTACGAAGCTCTCGACCACCTTTCAATCCTTAGATCAGAGACTTGGGACCAGTCCCTCTCTCGGCAGTTTGTATCCCTTACTATAGACCGTTCATGGTGCTAATAACACAAGCAGCAACAAACTGGACGTAGGGACGTTCCGCCCGAACCAGTATAAATCCTGTGTCCTTTAGCGCACCATCCGAGCCTAACGCGCATTACTATAGATTTACTTGCCGATGCTTGTACGAAACACCGACACTATGAATCACTAGTTATTAATCCTATCTCATAGTAGATTAGCAACTATCCTATGCCAAACATGTTGATACCGTTAAGTCAATACAATATTAACCATATCAAGTTGAGCTCTTTCATAATCTCATAACCAACACTTCCATCAATTACTACGATGAAGCATACTCCTATCAAGTTCTCACTATCTAGGAGAGATGGCAATTCGAATCGATTCCTACCCAGCTAGGGAAATATTCCTAACACGCACCCAGGCAACCTGATCAGGGGCCACCTCGAGTTACCTTTAGTACAATTCAGGTCTAAATTGTGGGTCCAATCAGTGCCGCACCCTTAGAAATACTACCAATCTACCAGGAAGCTCAGGACTCTAGACCGCCCTTGGGCTCACGCCATTGGCTCTCTGTACATCCTTACTGTCTCTAGAGTGCGCTCTTTCACTTATCGGGGCCCAGCCTGAATTGAGCTACTCGGCTTTGTGGTTGGAATGACTTATCTAGCCAACTATGTGAGAGGCATGCGTTCAACATGACAAGGTGACCACCAACGACCAGTCCTTAAATGACACAGATGGAATCACTATGATCACCACCAACATAAGACCCCGCCCAGTCTCTAATTGATCAACAATACCAAGTTATGTTCCACGATAGCACAATATAGCCAACCATGATCAAGTTATCGCCTATGGCTCGCAGGTGATAGGAAATTCACCCTGACTTCTACCGGTCTAAGCATAGTTAAGCGTAAGGAGTGTTCCTAGACTTTAATAGGATTCAGGGTAGATATTTCTATACAAGGAAAGGTAAAATGCAGCAAGTGTTCCTAAACAACTCCTACCACATAATGCATCAATAATAGTAACTTAGGTGACATTAATAAAATAGGGAGACTTATAATGCTTCGATGCTTGCCTTTCACGAATAGTGGCAGGCTAGGTGATTTGGGCACTCAGGAAGATGATTAGCTTTAGGCTCTCCTTCATGAATCTCCTAGTGCTGCACCTCTTGGCTCTTCTCTTGTGGATCGGCTTTCGAGTTCCACCAACATGATCTCTTCGACTGCTACCTATTGTATGCATATGCATAAGTAAGTTCCATGAATGCATAAGAAGGATCATGGATGATGTGACATGGGAATGTACATGATGCTGTGATAATGATGTTAAGTTACTTAAATTATAACAACATTAATTTCTTGTTTACTGAGTAGGTGCATAACTCTTCTCTATCCATTTCCAATATTCATCACAAGACAATTTCTGATCTACACAAGTTACAAGTTTAAATCATAACAGTAGTTCTACCTATCCAAATACTGTGGTCTTAGGACTTTCTGGAAAGCTTATAAAATTGCCTATAACTCTTATTTAATAACCAAGAGCTAATTCAAACTCTATCCTAACCAAAATAGGCAATTTTCTAGCTCTATTCAGAAATTCCAGAGAACAAGCATTTCGGGAGACCAACTTCAAACAGCTATAACTCCTAAACCATTTGTCCTATGACCCTAAATTTTGACACATGATAGATGAAGAAGTTCCCTACAACTTTGTTATTAATTATTTTTACAGTAAACTTCATTTTGACTATGCAAAATACTCAACAACAGAATATGTCCAAAAACACCTCTAAATTGAATTATAGAGCAATAATATTTTTACGGACATATAAAAATATCAAATTGAGCAACACCATTGGTACCTACAGTTTCAGGAATATCAAATACACTCTAGAAAACATCACGGTTAAGCCCAATTTATTTATTTCAATGCCTTTATTAATTTAATTAGATAATTAGGTGAAATAACAAACATATTCCAAATGTGTACAATAAACTCTTAGAAAATTACAGTAGCTTCCAAGTCCTCCCAATATGCTACTGTAAAAATTTCATACCATTAGGACATTGTAGCATCCTCTACAAAAATAACAAGCTAGCAAGGTTTATTTTTAGTGAAAATAGTTACCCCTATTGAAAAGTGTCAAACAATAGATGTTATATTTTTAATAGCTTCATTCTAGTACCATAACACTGTACAAAAATTTGCATGACAATATGTTACTTATATTTACCCTTATGAATTTCCTCGGAAAACACCATTTATTAAAAGATAAATAGAAAGACCTTACTCCAATCAAGTCTACTACAAGTTTAGTATTTTTCCTAACTAGAGAATGTCAACACAAGATCAGCAAAATTGAAATAACAATTTTCTCACTTCCCTAGCTCAAGTTATGTATTTTACAAGATTGCATACAATTTTAAAACACTTATCTAGCTACATTTTATTCACTTTGAAAAATACTAGAAACAGTACATTTCATATTTTTATAAAATACTACAGTTCATGAGGAATCCAAAACATTTTGATTCACCAAAATTGGACACTCCAAACTTGAGATATAAATTTTTGAAACAAGCTTTCAAATCTATGAAAACAATTCAGAAAATCAACTAATACGCAGACTGACAGATGGGGCCCACTGGTTAGTAGGACCCACACATTCAGCAACTCCAGAGCAGAGGAGGTGCTTTGGCCAACGATATCTGGCGTGATCACCAGGGACAACGACGCACCTATGTGCTCCCTGTGATCCCCTACACCCAGTAGTACCCTTCATTGGACCGATGGTGCACTGGAGCACCCTCGCCGGCGTCGATGGCGGATGGCGAAGGCAGCGCGGCGGTGCGCCAGCATTCTTCGACCACCTTGTGCTCTAGTGAGGTATGCTATGACTTCATGGACTCCTAGAGAAGTTATCTAGGATGGTTAGGGTTCTGGTGAGGCGACAGTGAGCTCTGACCGCGTGCATGCCCGCGCGGCGGCGCACGGAGCACGGTGGTGCTCCCACCGTTCTGGCAAGACGACGGCGAGAGGCCAAACTCTGTCATGCCATACGCTAGGTCAAGGATTACCTAACCTAAGGCTCACAAAAGAGGAGGGAGGTGATGGGACAGCTCGGCATGGCGAGCTCGGGTGCCACAGTGGCAATGGCGACCGCGCGCGAAGCGACGAACTATTCCGGCTCTGACACGCAGTAGCGTCAACCCTTGATTCGACCTAAGCTACTAGGCACTAGCGGGGTGCTGGACCAAAGGAGATGGATGCCTATGGGGCAGTGGAATGGTCGGGCCACGGCGAGCCACGAGTTTGGTGGCGCTCCGGTGATGGCGTGATGGCGGCGAAGCAAAATACGCCGTTACTCTGGCTCAGCAAGAGGGGCAAGCGGGTCGGGGTAGAAGAGGTGACAATGGCGGAGCTATTGGCGTGATTGATTGGAAAATGGTGCGGTGATGATAGCAAGCGAGCATGGCAGAGCGATGATGATGGCGCGGCGGCGCGGTGCTGCGCTTTGCTCAGGCATGGGAGAGAGAAGAGCGGGGCGCGAGAGTGAAATGGAGCGAGCAGCAGAGGCGCGCGGCTTATCTTACCACGCTGGCCTAACTGGCTGGGCTGATGCTGACGTATGGCCGCCATGTGGTGGGCCTGGCCTACCCCAGTCGGCCACTGATAGCGCAGCGTCCGCGGCCATCAGACCCCGATGACACGACTGACGAAGCAACTTAGCGATCATCTAACTCCAAATCCGTTCGTTCTTAGCAAAATCTCTATTAACAAAAGTTGTAGAGCTACATATGATCTACAATATTGCTTACATGAGTTCAGTCCAGATCGGCCTAGTTTACAAACTACAATGCGTCAAACATAGGTACATTGAAACTGAAATCACAATTAACACTTAGCCAAAAATTCTAAGTGTAGCAACAACATTTCTAGGCTACTTGAGAGCTATTTTTGAGCATGCTAGGCATCGAATTAGGTCTTGACCCAAAAATAAAAGTTGTTGCTCTAGTCAAGTACTACAAATTTGCTTAAGGGTGCATTGCCATGCAAACGCTCTATGCTATAGTTCAACTTAGGTCAAACATGCAACTTGAAAATGATAACTTACACTAACCATGACTTAGAGGCCAAATGGGTCCAAGTCATGAATACCAAAGTTGTTCCATGTGACATTATAAACATGTTTAAGGTACTCCTAAGGTCCCACAAACATTTTATACATTGGTTACATGTAAACCCTATCATATATAAAGCATTTAGTGACAAACACATGTGATATAAGCAAACATAGAGATAATATTTGAGATGCTCGGACTCATGAATGATCAATGATGCTTGTGCTCATGCAATGCCAATGCCAAATGCATGCTTAACACCTAGGGTGTTACACTTGCCGGCAAGCTAGTCCTTGTGGTGGCGATTCACATACTTAGAGGTTCACGCGCTTATAGGCATCACACGCCTAACCCACAATCGGGTGCCGCACAACCAACACAAGATGAGGATCCACAAGCCATGTGCAATCCACTAGAGTACCTTTTAGCTCTTCACCAGGGAAAGATCAAGAACCCCTCACAATCACTACGATCGAAGCCAGAGACAAGCACCACCCTCCGCTCGATTATCCTCGCTACACCAAGACGTCTAGGTGGCGGCAACCACCCAGAGAAACAAGCAAAAACCATAACGAAATGTAATCACCAAGTGCCTCTAGATGCAATCACTCAAGCAGTGCACTTGGATTCACTCCCAATCTCACAAAGATGATGAATCAATGATGGAGATGAGTGTGAGGGCTTTGGCTTAGCTCACTAGGTTACTGTCAATGAAAATGGCTAAGAGAGTGAGCTAGAGCTAGCCTATTGGGCTTAAATAGAAGCCCCCACAAAATAGAGCCAGTTGGGCTTAATAGACACCTTACTGTGGGCTGACCGGACACGCCGGATCAAGAGTAACCGGACGCACGCCTCCAGCGTCTGGTCGCCCTGATGAGCGACATGTGGCTCCGCCTTCAAACCTGCAGCCGCCCGATCTCAATGGTCGACTACTGCCCACCCCACACTTAAGTAGCGACCAGACACAACACATGAGTGACTGGACGTGCCTCCATAGTGTTCACTCCCACTGCGCCCATGCTGCCCGCATGCCAAGACCTGATGCAGTTGCATAAACGACCGAATGCTCCACCACTATGCAGTCCAATCACTTCCTATGAGCATCTAGAGAAGGAAAATCATGACTGGACACGTTAGGTCAAGCAGTGACCGGACGTAGTTCCAAGTTCGATCCTTCCTAGGACAATTCATTCACCTTGCGTCAGCATACATCATCAGTTGATCGGACGTAGAAGTAGTAGGTCCGATCACCTCCTCACACCAGCATCCGATCAGCAGACCGACAATGTGTCTCACTGTCCTGATGACCGGACGCACCGAATGTCGAGTCCAGTCACTACGTGACAAGCATCTAGTCAATGAAAAACAACACCACCTCAACTCCAACTTCCCCACCCTTGCTCAAATATGCTAGCCACCAAGTGTATCACCTTTTGCACGTGTGTTAGCATATTTTCATGAACATTTTCAAGGGTGTTAGCACTCACTAGAATCTAAATGCATATGCAATGAGTTAGAACATCTAGTAGCACTTTGGTAACCGTACTTCTATACGAGTTTCACCCCTCTTAATAGTATGACTATCTGTCCTAAATGTGATCATACTCGCTAAGTGTCTCGATCACCAAAACAAAGAGCTCCTATAGATATCACCTTTGCCTTGAGCTTTTTGTTTTTCTCTTTCCCTATTTCTAAGTCCAAGCACTTGATCACCATGACCATCACTCCCTTCATGATCATCATCATTTGCTCCACCACTTGGAATGTGCTACCCTATCTCATGATCACTTAGAGCAACGGGTTAGCACCTAGGGTTTCATCAATTCACCAAAACCAAACTAGTAAACTAGTGCTCTCAATCTTCCCTTTTTGGTAATTGATGACAACCCTTTCACAAAGATATGAACTAAAATTCATTTGAATCCATGTTGCTTGTCCAAGCATATTTACCATGTGTAAAAGATTTGGATAAGTTTCATGAACCTGAATTGGTAGCATTAGCTCCCGCTATATATGTGCTAAAAGTTTGGAATGAAGCTTACACACATGCATGAATTTGAGTTGTGGGAGACTAATGTCTACCAAATGATGCTAAGGTATAAGAGATGGACCTTTGAAGCGTGATACCAATCGAAGTGCACCAAATATACCATCCTTAGCACTATGGTTAGTTAGATACCACTTGGAATTACTTGCAAAACACAAACACTAGATACCACGTGAGATCAACATTATATGTAAGACTCTAGTATCACTTGTGAAAATAAAGCAAGACATATCTAACTACCACCTATGCATGTTAGTTTTTCATTTCATCAATCCAACCTACAATTAGCATACACCACACAAGCATGAGGTTTTGAATTTAGAACTTGTGCCATGCAAGCAAACATATGAAATGCACATTCAAATGCATCAATCAAATTTATGAGCTTGCTCCCCCTACTTGTATTCTAAAATTTTAATTGATCCCCTTACTTTCATATTTCTTCCCTTTGTCATCTTATCCTTATCTTTGTTCATATTTCTCCTCTTTTGCCATCTTATCCTTATTTTTGTTTCTCTCCCCCTATCTTTGTGAATTACTTCTCCCCCTTTGTCATCAATGACCACAAAGGTTTAATTTTATATAGGTTAAGATTATCAATGTCAATCAATGGGGTGAGGATCATTTCCCCAAATTTAGTCTAATCTAGAACACTTGCCAAAGATATTTAACTCGGTTTGATTCAAGGATAAGCTTCTTCACACCTCCTTTCAAGGGTTATCTTGACCATGTTGAGTTAAACACTTATAGTTCATTTTCTAGATTAAACACTAGGTTCCCAAACCCACAAATATGTCATATGCTACCACTAGATCAAGTCAAGCATAGAAGCAATAGTGGTACCATACAAGCATCAAATTCATTTGATTTTCATTAATGAGCCTATAAAATATGAGGAATGACTAGATGCACTAAACCTGTCCTAAGCAAAGGATGTATGCATGCCAATCAACTTTTACCTTGGATTGCTCGAAGGAGAGACATGTCATATAAGTGAGGGTGCATCAACACATATTTGAGAAATCCAATATGTTTAATTTATTCCTTAGCTTGGAAAACCTTTTCTCATCTAATGGCTTGGTGAATATATCAGTAAGTTGATCTTCGGTGCCTACACTCTCAATTGAAATATCTCCTTTTTGTTGATTATCTCTTATGAAATGGTGGCGGACATCAATGTACTTTGTTCTTGCATGTTGAACCGGATTGTTGGTTAACTTGATTGAACTCTCATTGTCACATAGCAATGGCACTTTCTTGAACTTGATTCCAAAGTCATTCAAGGTGGCCTTCATCTAAAGAATTTGTGCACAACAACTAACGGCTGATATGTATTCGGCTTTGGCGGTTGATAATGCAACACTATCTTGCTTCTTTGATGACCATGAAACAAGTGATCTTCCAAACAATTGACAAGTGCCCGAGGTGCTCTTCCTTTCAACCTTGTATCCCGCATAATCCGAGTCGGAATAACCAACTAGCTCAAACTTTGCTCCTTTGGAATACCACAAACTAACATTTTGTGTATGCTTCAAGTACCTCAATATTCTCTTTGTTGCCTTCAAATGACTTTATCTTGGTGAGGCTTGAAATCTTGCACACATACACACACTAAACATGGCATTCGACCTTGATGTAGTCACATAGAGTAGGCTTCCAATCATAGAGTGATACAACTTTTGATCCACCATGTTGCCACATGCATCACTATCCAAATTGCCATATGTTTCCATTAGTGTACTAATGGCCTTTGCTTCATTCATGCCAAACTTCTTGAGTATGTCTTTGATGTACTTGCCTTGACTTACAAATGTACCATTCTTTAATTGCTTGATATGAAGACCAAGGAAGTAACTAAACTCTCCAGTCATGAACATCTCAAACTCATTAGCCATCATTCTTCCAAACTCTTCACAAAAGTCTTGATTGGTTGATCCAAAGATAATGTCATCAACATATATTTGTAACACAAACAAATCTTTTTCAATCTTCTTGGTAAAAAGAGTGGTGTCAACCTTGCCCATAATGAACCCCTTGGAGAGGAGGAAATCTCTCAACCTCTTATACCATGCCCTAGGTGCTTGCTTCAAAACATACAATGCCTTCTTCAACTTGTACACATGGTTGGCTTCTTATCATCTTCAAAACCAGGAGGTTGCTCAACAGATACTTCTTCATTGATGTAGCCATTGAGAAATGCACTCTTGACATCCATTTGATAGAGCTTGATGTTGTGGGCACAAGCATAGGCTAGCAAGATTCTAATTGCTTCCAATCTAGCAACCGTCGCATATGTTTCTCCAAAGTCAAGACCTTCCACTTGTGTGTGACCTTGTGCTACCCATCTTGTTTTGTTCCTTACTACTATCCTATCTTGATCTTGCTTGTTTCTATAGATCCATTTGGTTCCAAACACATTATGGTTCTTTGGTCTCTCAACTAACTCCCATACTTGATTTCAAGTGAAGTTGTTCAATTCTTCATGCATTGCATTCACCCAATCAACATCCATCGGTGCTTCTTCTATCTTTTTTGGTTCAATGGATGACATAAATGAGAAATGCTCATAAAATAAAGCTAGTCTTGATCTTGTTTGTACACCCCTAGAAATATCTCTAATTATAGTGTCCAATGGATGATCTCTTGCAATATTAGTTGGTTGGAGTATTGGAACTTGATTGCTTGCACTTGCTTTGATCATTAGGTTGAGATGATGAGCTAGCCACACAATCTTGCATATTGTCATGAGAGCCACTTGTGCTTGCTTGATATGTATCATCTTGCACATTTGAGTTAGAGAGCACTTGTACTTGATTATTTTCTTCATTATTCACTTGCCTAGGCCTCAATGCATCAATATCCATGTTCTTCATAACATTTGAAAGTTGAATGCCTCTAACATCTTTAGGATTCTCATTCTCATCTTGAGAACCCTTGGTTTCATCAAATTCAACATCATGAACTTCTTCAAGAGTACCACTTGCCAAATTCCAAACTCTATATGCTTTGCTAGTGGTTGAATATCCAAGCAAGAATCCTTCATCACATGTTTGTCAAACTTGCTCAATATAGTGCCTTTCTTCAATATATAGCATTTATAACCAAAGACCCAAAAATATGCAATGTTGGGTTTTCTACCATTCAAGAGCTCATAAGGTGTCTTCTCTTTTAATGGGTGACAATAGAGTCGGTTGCTACAATAGTAAGCCATGTTGATTGCTTCGGCCCAAAAGGATTGACTCACATTGTACTCACTAAGCACAGACCTTGCCATATCAATGAGTGTTCTATTTTTCCTCTCAACAAGGCTATTTGATTATGGAGTATACTTAGGCCGAGAATTGATGTCTAATTCTAAACTCATCACACAACTCATCAATTCTAGTGTTCTTGAACTCACTACCATTGTCACTTCTAACTCTCTTGATGGTTGTTTGAAATTCATTGTGTATGCCCTTGACAAATGATTTGAAAGTTGTAAATACATCACTTTTGTCCACTAGAAAGAATGTCTAAGTGTATCTAGTATAGTCATTCACTATCATAAAGCCATACTTATTTCCACCGATGCTAGTGTATTGTGTTGGCCCAATCCAAATCTATGTGCAATAACTCAAATGCTTTGCTAGTGCTCATTATGCTCTTCATAGGATGGGTGTTTCCAACTTATTTGCCTGACTTGACAAGAGCTACAAAGTTTGTCCTTCTCAAATACCACATCTTTTAAGCCTCTAACTAGATCATGTTTAATCAATCTATTCAATTGTTTCATTCCAATATGACCAAGCCTTCTATGCCATAACGAGCCCATACTAGACTTAGTGAACAAGCATGTTGTCAATTGAGCTTCACTAGCATTGAAATAAACCAAGTATAGATTCTCATATCTAAACCCTTTAAAGATCAAATTAGAGCCATCTACACTTATGATCTCTATATCATCTACTCCAAATATGCATTTGAATCTAAGATTACACAATTGAGCCATAGATAGTAAATTAAAGTTCAAGCTCTCTACTAGCAACACATTAGATGTGCTCAAGTCATTGGATATTACAATCTTACCAAGCCCTTTGACCTTGCCTTTGCCATTGTCACCAAATGTGATACTATCATAACCATTGCTATCATTGGTGTTGATTGAGTTGAACATTCTTGCATCACCGGTCATGTGTTGAGTGCACCCGCTATCAAAAACCCAATGCCTTCCTCCAGCTTTGTAATTGACCTACAAAAGAAGATCAATTCTTTTTAGGTACCCAAACTTGCTTGGGTCCTTGAAGGTTAGTGACTAAGCTCTTTGGCACCCAAATGGCTTTCTTCTTTGAGCCCACAATTGGAGTACCAACAAACTTAGCATGCACCCCATTAACACCCTTGGTGAGCAAATAACAAGAACCAAACTTAATTGAGGATACATTTGTTTGCTTGTTCTTATTCTTGCAATATTACTCTATATGCCTAACTTGCTTGCATCTATTATAAAACCGACTATTATTCTTCATAAAACTAGTCTTATAAGGAGCGAAGGCCACCTTGTCCTTCTTGGTGGTATAGCCCAATCCCTATTTTTGAGAGAAAATCTTTGGCTACCCAAGCACTTTAGCAAACGAGCCTCATCACCATAGGCATTGCCTAAGGCACGAGTGAGCTCATTGACCTCCTTCTTGAGGGTCCCATTCTCAACCATTAGTGAGGCATCACAAGTGAAACCATCACAACTAGATGTGGTGAAAGTGGATGATGAGCTACATGAAGGGTTAGTGGAAGCAACAACAATAGGCTTATAGAATGGTTCATCAATGAAGTCACATGTTAAGCCTTTGTCACATGTTACAACATGCTCCTTCTCCTTCTGCTCATCAAGTAGAGAGGAATGAGCTTTTTTAAGCTTCTTGTGAGCCTTGCCAAGCTTCTCATGGGATTCCTCTAGCCTCTCATGAGATGCATTGAGCTCATCAAAGGCTTCCTTAAGGGCTTTTAGTTCCTTACGCAAGTCTTTGCATTCCTTTCTCTTAATGTCAAAATGTTCTTTAGAATCTTCCAACATGTCAATTAGTTCATCTTTAGTGGGTTCATCATCATCATCACTTTCACTTTCATTATCATGTTCCTCATCATATCCGTCATTACAAGTTTGTACCTTAGTGGCCTTAGTCATGAAGCAAGTTAATGGAGTGTCGAAGAGAGAAGGCTTCTTATTATGGCAATGCTTGCAAGAGCCTTCTTCTTGGTGGTCTTGTCATCATCACTATCATAATCATCACTTGAGGAAGCATTACTATCCCAAGTGACCACATATGAACCACCCTTCTTCTTCTTCTTGAAGATCATCTTATCCTTCTTCTCCTTCTTGTCCTTCTTCTTGCCCTTCTTGTCATCATCTTCATTCTGGCTATTGTAGGGGCATTGAGCAACAAGATGATCTTTGCTACTACACTTGAAGCACCTCCTTGCTTCATCCTTACTCTTGGATGATGACTTCTTCCTTCTTGCACGATAGCCCTTCTTCGCCATGAACTTACCAAATCTCTTCACAAAGAGCTTCTCATCATCAAACTCATCAAAGCATGAGTCTTCATCTTCACTTGATGAATCTTGCTTTGCCTTGCCCTTGGATGATGTGGCCTTGAATGCCACACTCTTCTTCTTCTCATCCTTCTTTTCATCTTTTCTTCTCCTTCTTCTCTTCCTTCTCATAATGATCTCTATATGTATCATCGATCATCATATCTCCTAATACTTGGTTTGGTGTCATGGTGTTCAAACCACTCCTCACTAGAATAGTAACCAATGTGCCAAATCTAGAGGGTAGACATCTCAAGAACTTATGAGAAAAGTCATTGTCCTTCACTTCTTCTCAAAGTGCTTTGAGATCATTCACTAGCACTTAGAGCCTATGAAACATCTCCGGTACACTCTCATCATCCTTCATCTTGAAGCTAGCAAACTTCTCCTTGAGGATATATGCCTTAGCACCCTTCACCGTTTGTGTGCCCTTAAATGACTCCTCTAACTTCTTCCATGCCTCATGAGCCATCTCAATATTTTTTATTTGCTCAAATATCCTCTCATCCAATGCATCATGAATGGTACTAAAAGCAATGTCATTGTTTTGGAGAAGCACTTCTTCGACCGTAGAGGAAGCTTCGAGATTTGCTATCCTCAATCTTGGTCTCCACCACCTTCCATACCTTTCTATTGATTGACTTAATGTATGTTGTCATCTTAGCCTTCCAATAAGGATAATTGGAGCCATCAAATTAGAGTAGCTTCTTGGTGTTGTTGGTTTGAGCCATTTTGACACCAAAGGCTGTTAAGCCTCAAATCACGGTGACCACGGCTCTGATACCACATGAAAGGTCCTAATGGCTAGAGGGGGGTGAATAGCCTATAAAAAATACAAGCCTCCTATCCATAGTTCTAGTTGTCTATGATCTCTATAACACATAAGAGGCTAAGTCACTACCATTAAGTTAGTGAGCTCTCAAAGACTAACTAAAGAGCCTCACTAACCACTAGACAAGACACAAGCTAGCTCTCAAAACTAATTACACTAAAGAGCTTAGCTACACTAGGAATGTAAGTACAATGGTAAGGTAGTGAAGATATACCGACATGGCAAGCGACAGACAATCAATCACAATGAATACCAATGAAATCCTCAGAGACAAGATGACATAATGATTTTTCACCAAGGTTCACTTGCTTGCCGGCAAGCTAGTCTTCATTGTGGCGATTCACTCATGTAGAGATTCACGCGCTATAGGCATCACACGCCTAACCCATAATCAGGTGCCGCACAACCAACACAAGATGAGAATCCACAAGTCACGAACAATCCACTAGAGTACCTTACCGTGGGCTAAATGGATGCGTCAGTCAAGAGTGACCAGAGGCACACCTCTATCGTCCTATTGGTGTTGTTGATTTGAGCCATTTTGACACCGAAGGTTGTTAAGCCTTAAATCACGATGACTGCGGATCTAATACCACTTAAAAGGTCCTAATGGCTAGAGGGGGGTGAATAGCCTATAAAAATTTCTACAACACTTAAGTCAAGTGGTTAGACAATTAAGAAGCGAAGCGAGTGTTGCGCTAGCCTACTAAAAAATGCAAGCCTCCTATCCAAAGTTCTAGTTGTCTATGATCTCTATAACACACAAGAGGCTAAGTCACTACCACTAAGTTAGTGAGCTCTCAAAGACTAACAAAAGAGCCTCACTAACCACTAGACAAGATGATGAGGACATCACTCACCGTCATGCAAGGTCCAATGACCCGGGCTCGAATGCGTCAACTCAATTTAGAGGTGAGCTCGTTCTTAAGCGATCATTTTCATACTTTTGAGAATAGACTACTACCTAATGATGTTATCTTGCTTAGGAACATTGGAGAGGGTCATGAGGGACTTAGAGGAAGAGGTGGAGGCATTGATGACCAGCAAGGACGTTCAACAAAAACCGGAGGCCCGGTCCAACATGATTTCGAGTCAGCCTCAGCCTCTAGGACCAGTCTGCCTTAAACTGGTCACCCAGGACGCATCCGGACTCCGTTTTCGACGATCCACATATGATTGGAAAGCTAATTTGATAAGGAAGCCAATCCAAGTGGTCTCACATCAAAATACCTACAGAATCAATGGAAATCGTTGAAACAAGTCAGCATCCAGAATCTGCCAGGGTGCTGCAACACCGTCTTTTGGTCCGTTGGACCGTGTATCGTGTTTGGGCCCATTAGGGGACGCGTCTAGGGTAGGTGACGACCCTAAGACCTTTATAATCATACGTCACTGCCATCATTAGGTTTTGGGTTTTGCTTAGATTAATCTGTTAAGAACAGTTTTGACGTTCATCAGTTTGTGAGACCCCAACTTTGTAAGATTAATCATTCATCTGCAATTTGGTTGCTTTCTTTCTTGTTCTTGCTTGTGTTCTTCGTTGCGTAGGCAGAGATTAGCCTTCTTGGCGAGGTCAACTGGATTCATGTCTCGGTTGATAACCAGAGGAGTTGTGGTACTAAGATTGCAGGGTTCGATCTTTTGATTTGAAGCTGGATCGGTGTGTCATTCTCCGCCACAACGATAGTTACCACTACCTGACGAAAGATCAGGATCCCTGCTCCTATTACAAGACACAAGCTAGCTCTCAAAACTAATTACACTAAAGAGCTTAGCTACACTAGAAATGTAAGTATAATGGTAAGGTAGTGAAGATATATCGACATGGCAAGCGACAGACAATCAATCACAATGAATACCAATGAAATCCTCGGAGACAAGATGACACAATGATTTTTCACTGAGGTTCACTTGCTTGCCAGCAAGCTAGTCTCTGTTGTGGCGATTCACTCATGTGGAGGTTCATGCGCTTATAGGCATCACACATCTAACCCGCAATCGGGTGCCGCACAACCAACACAAGATGAGGATCCACAAGCCATGAGCAATCCACTATAGTACCTTACTATGGGCTAAATGGACGCACCGGTCAAGAGTGACAGGAGGCATGCCTCTAGCGTTCGGTCGCCTGATGAGCACCATGTGGCTCTGGCTTCAAACCTATGCCGCCTGATTTCAACGGTCGACTGCGCCCGTGCCACACTTAAGTAGCGACCGAACGCAGCACACAAGCGACCGGGCGTGCCTTCATAGCGACCGCTCTCACGTGCCCGCGCCTCCTGCACTTCAAGACCTGACGCGCTACACAAACGACTAGACGCTCCACCACTACGTGTCCGATCACTTCCAGAGAGCATCTAGACAAGGAAAATCATGACCGGACATGTTAGGTGAAGCATGACCGGATGCAGTCCAAAGTCCGATCTTTCCTGGACAATTCCTTTGCCTTGCGTCACCATACGCAATTGTTGACAGAACACAGAAGCGGCATGTCCGATCACCTCCTCACGCCAGCGTTCGATCAACAAACCGACAATGCGCCTCACTACCCTGATGATCGGACGCACCCAACGCCAAGTCCGGTCACTACACGACTAGCGTCCGGTCAATGAAAAACAGCGCCACCTCAACTCAAGCTTCGCCACCCTTGCTCAAATATGCTAACCACCAAGTGTATCACCTTGTGCATGTATGTTAGCATATTTTCACAAACATTTTCAAGGGTGTTAGCACTCACTTGAATCTAAATACATATGCAATAAGTTAGAACATCTAGTGGCACTTTGATAACTGCATTTCGATATGAGTTTCACCCCTCTTAATAGTACAACTATCTATCCTAAATGTGGTCACACTCGCTAAGTGTCTCGATCACCAAAACAAAGAGCTCCTATGGATATCACCTTTGCCTTGAGCTTTTTGTTTTTCTCTTTCTCCATTTCTAAGTCCAAGCACTTGATCACCATGGCCATCACTCCCTTCATGATCATCATCATTTGCTCCACCACTTGACATGTGCTACCCTATCTCATGATTACTTAGAGCAATAGGTTAGCACATAGGGTTTTTATCAATTCACCAAAACTAAACTAGAGCTTTCAAACATGGCCCTGAGGGGCGTTGGCGGTGGGAGGTAGCGCGTGCACGATGCTCTAGAGCACCCCGTTGCAGACCCTAAGCACAATGGTGTCCACGCAAGGCGTGCGAAGCTGAGCTCGTCGGTCACCGGGAGCAGCGCCTCATTGCAGACCCCGAGCACGACGGCATCCACGGCGCGGTGGAATGGTCCTAATATGGCTAGGGGGTGAATAGCCTATTTAAAAACTCTACAAAGCACTAGAGCAATTGTTTAGTACAACAAATGGTGTAATGCAATTTTGCTCTAGCTCTACAAGGGTTATAAACCACCTATCCCAAAAATTCTAGTTGCTATGATCACTAGGCACACAAAAAAGCTAAGTCACTACTCACTAAGCTAGTGTGCTCTCAAAGACTAACTAAAGAGTCACACTAACCAAACTAACAAGCTCTCAAAAACTAACTACACTAAAGAGCTTGGCAACTAGTTTGTAAGAAATATAAGCGAGTGATTAGGGTGATTATACTGCCATGTCGAGGAATGGACCAATCACAATATGAAGGCAATCCAATCACCAGGAGAAATCCAATCACACAAGGGGCACAAGATTTTTCTCCTAGGGTTCATGTGCTTGCCGGCATGCTAGTCGTCATTGTGTCGACCAACACTTGGTGGTTTGACGGCTAATAGGTATCACACACCTAGGCAACATATGGTGCCGCAAGAACCTACCCACAAGTGAGGTAACTCAATGACATGAGCAATTTACTAGAGTTGCCTTTGGCGCTCCACCGGGAAAGGCACAAGACCCTCACAATCACCGGGAGATGGCCACGAACAATCATCAACTTGTGTCGATGCTCCTTTGCTGTTCCAAGCCGTCTAGGTAGCGGCAACCACCAAGAGTAACAAGAACTCCACAGCCACAACGATCCCCAAGTGCCACTAGATGCAATCACTCAAGCAAATACACTTGGAATCACTCACAATCTCACTATCATGATGAATCAATGATGGAGATGAGTGGGAGATGTTTGCTTAGGTTCAGAAGGATGTATCATAGGTGAAAATGTCCAAGAGGGTGAGCCCAAGGTGTCCAAGACCTCCACTAGCCGTTACACTCTTGGAGCAACTGAACCGTGGAACTGGACCTAGGGTCCAGACCACTACAGTACGGGTCAGGTTCACAGGATTGCACCACCAGTCCCTCCATTCAACATCGTCTGCTCATCTCCAATGGTCAAACATGTGCGCACACAGCACCTTTGGACTGGACCCAAACAACAGAACCGAACCCATGCGCACTCAGGGTCCGGAAGGATCCAGTAAGCATCCTGAGAGCCAAATTGGCTCTAGACCCGGTCCGCTCTTGGCTTTCGGACCACACATAGTGTGGGTCCAGAACTCCTCCGCGTGCCACTTCACCTCCTCGCTCGCTCCCGCCATAGCCGGACCCAAGCGCCTAAGTCCGAACTCACCATGCGTCTAAGTCTGGAGCACTCGTGGCTCAGCTCTGCTCTCAGCCTCCTCTGCTCAGTCCAACCTGACCCAACCAAGATGGTCTAGAACCCCTACTAAGCAGGGTCTGGAACAGCTGTCAGTCCTCCATGAGCCTAGGGTTAGGTTCCGAACCCATCCAGAGATGGTCTGGACCCCCTAAACCTTCGGGTTTGGTTCTCACCTCATTCTCCTTTTCATTTTCTATCTCCTCAACCGCTTCACCCTTGCTTTCAAGTTGCTAACCACAAAGTGAAGAACTTGTGTGCTCGTGTGTTAGCATTTTTTTAAAGCAATTTTCAAGGGTCAAATGTTAGCACACTAGGTCCCTAAATGCATATACAAGAATCATGTCACCTAGTGGCACTCGATAACCGCTCCAAAGATTTCCCCTCTTTCACTATACCACAACCCAGATTTAGCGCCACACGGTGGGTTGTTATAAGCCATTTCAATGACCTACGGTCGGTCGTTATAAATCTATAGCGACACTTATATCTACCATTGATACTGGCGTTGTTATAAACTTTTAATGTCCAACGTACTTTTAACGACTGACCGTCTAACTTTATGTATAAGATATAACGACATACTTACTGCCGCCTTTTATAAACTTATAACGACACACTGTCTTATGATATATATTTATAGCGACCAACTGCCTAACGCTATCCATACAAAAAAAACATATAATACCATTTCTTGTTTATATGTTAACCATACAATCAACACTAACTATATCATACATTCGAACAATACAATCATGAAACACATAAACTGGACCAATGCTCACAAGTTATATTAAAGCCATCATAATATGTCATGCCATTTTACACATAATTCATGGCAACCAAAAGCTAAGATGAAATAAGTTTGGCCAAAATGCTAGACTAGAGATATTCGGTTCCACAGCCCATGTCTCAGTTTGCTTCCACTCTACAAAATGATCCATCTCTAGTAAGTCCAAACAAAAGTTTTCATCTATAGCTAGGATGTCCAAAACACGTCGTCATGAGCACTTTCATCCAATCATTGGCTGCAGTCTACTTCTAGCTATTTCCTCCCACCACCTGTAAATAAAAGTTGAAATTCATAAAAAAACAACCTAAAACTTCATAAAAGGCACCGGTTAGCAGGCGGCACCAACACCAGCACCATGCACAAACAACCATCAAGTAATACTCTATATGATTTTAGCTATGGTTTAACAGGCAGCACAAACAGCCAGCAGATAATACTAGTCATAGTTTTTAAGGCATTGCCTAGGCGATGACTAGTCGTCCGAGCGGATTTTCGAGTGCGGCGTCCTTCTCGCTGAGGCGGACACCGCGGACGTAAAAGGCGTGGGGAAAGAGCGGCGCCACGCGCTCGAGCGGGCGGGAAAAGAGCGGCGCGACTACACCTCCCACAAGCGACCGGGCGTGCCTTCATAGCGACCGCTCTCACGTGCCCGCGCCTCCTGCACTTCAAGACCTGACGCGCTACACAAACGACTAGACGCTCCACCACTACGTGTCCGATCACTTCCAGAGAGCATCTAGACAAGGAAAATCATGACCGGACATGTTAGGTGAAGCATGACCGGATGCAGTCCAAAGTCCGATCTTTCCTGGACAATTCCTTTGCCTTGCGTCACCATACGCAATTGTTGACAGAACACAGAAGCGGCATGTCCGATCACCTCCTCACGCCAGCGTTCGATCAACAAACCGACAATGCGCCTCACTACCCTGATGATCGGACGCACCCAACGCCAAGTCCGGTCACTACACGACTAGCGTCCGGTCAATGAAAAACAGCGCCACCTCAACTCAAGCTTCGCCACCCTTGCTCAAATATGCTAACCACCAAGTGTATCACCTTGTGCATGTATGTTAGCATATTTTCACAAACATTTTCAAGGGTGTTAGCACTCACTTGAATCTAAATACATATGCAATAAGTTAGAACATCTAGTGGCACTTTGATAACTGCATTTCGATATGAGTTTCACCCCTCTTAATAGTACAACTATCTATCCTAAATGTGGTCACACTCGCTAAGTGTCTCGATCACCAAAACAAAGAGCTCCTATGGATATCACCTTTGCCTTGAGCTTTTTGTTTTTCTCTTTCTCCATTTCTAAGTCCAAGCACTTGATCACCATGGCCATCACTCCCTTCATGATCATCATCATTTGCTCCACCACTTGACATGTGCTACCCTATCTCATGATTACTTAGAGCAATAGGTTAGCACATAGGGTTTTTATCAATTCACCAAAACTAAACTAGAGCTTTCAAACATGGCCCTGAGGGGCGTTGGCGGTGGGAGGTAGCGCGTGCACGATGCTCTAGAGCACCCCGTTGCAGACCCTAAGCACAATGGTGTCCACGCAAGGCGTGCGAAGCTGAGCTCGTCGGTCACCGGGAGCAGCGCCTCATTGCAGACCCCGAGCACGACGGCATCCACGGCGCGGTGGAATGGTCCTAATATGGCTAGGGGGTGAATAGCCTATTTAAAAACTCTACAAAGCACTAGAGCAATTGTTTAGTACAACAAATGGTGTAATGCAATTTTGCTCTAGCTCTACAAGGGTTATAAACCACCTATCCCAAAAATTCTAGTTGCTATGATCACTAGGCACACAAAAAAGCTAAGTCACTACTCACTAAGCTAGTGTGCTCTCAAAGACTAACTAAAGAGTCACACTAACCAAACTAACAAGCTCTCAAAAACTAACTACACTAAAGAGCTTGGCAACTAGTTTGTAAGAAATATAAGCGAGTGATTAGGGTGATTATACTGCCATGTCGAGGAATGGACCAATCACAATATGAAGGCAATCCAATCACCAGGAGAAATCCAATCACACAAGGGGCACAAGATTTTTCTCCTAGGGTTCATGTGCTTGCCGGCATGCTAGTCGTCATTGTGTCGACCAACACTTGGTGGTTTGACGGCTAATAGGTATCACACACCTAGGCAACATATGGTGCCGCAAGAACCTACCCACAAGTGAGGTAACTCAATGACATGAGCAATTTACTAGAGTTGCCTTTGGCGCTCCACCGGGAAAGGCACAAGACCCTCACAATCACCGGGAGATGGCCACGAACAATCATCAACTTGTGTCGATGCTCCTTTGCTGTTCCAAGCCGTCTAGGTAGCGGCAACCACCAAGAGTAACAAGAACTCCACAGCCACAACGATCCCCAAGTGCCACTAGATGCAATCACTCAAGCAAATACACTTGGAATCACTCACAATCTCACTATCATGATGAATCAATGATGGAGATGAGTGGGAGATGTTTGCTTAGGTTCAGAAGGATGTATCATAGGTGAAAATGTCCAAGAGGGTGAGCCCAAGGTGTCCAAGACCTCCACTAGCCGTTACACTCTTGGAGCAACTGAACCGTGGAACTGGACCTAGGGTCCAGACCACTACAGTACGGGTCAGGTTCACAGGATTGCACCACCAGTCCCTCCATTCAACATCGTCTGCTCATCTCCAATGGTCAAACATGTGCGCACACAGCACCTTTGGACTGGACCCAAACAACAGAACCGAACCCATGCGCACTCAGGGTCCGGAAGGATCCAGTAAGCATCCTGAGAGCCAAATTGGCTCTAGACCCGGTCCGCTCTTGGCTTTCGGACCACACATAGTGTGGGTCCAGAACTCCTCCGCGTGCCACTTCACCTCCTCGCTCGCTCCCGCCATAGCCGGACCCAAGCGCCTAAGTCCGAACTCACCATGCGTCTAAGTCTGGAGCACTCGTGGCTCAGCTCTGCTCTCAGCCTCCTCTGCTCAGTCCAACCTGACCCAACCAAGATGGTCTAGAACCCCTACTAAGCAGGGTCTGGAACAGCTGTCAGTCCTCCATGAGCCTAGGGTTAGGTTCCGAACCCATCCAGAGATGGTCTGGACCCCCTAAACCTTCGGGTTTGGTTCTCACCTCATTCTCCTTTTCATTTTCTATCTCCTCAACCGCTTCACCCTTGCTTTCAAGTTGCTAACCACAAAGTGAAGAACTTGTGTGCTCGTGTGTTAGCATTTTTTAAAGCAATTTTCAAGGGTCAAATGTTAGCACACTAGGTCCCTAAATGCATATACAAGAATCATGTCACCTAGTGGCACTCGATAACCGCTCCAAAGATTTCCCCTCTTTCACTATACCACAACCCAGATTTAGCGCCACACGGTGGGTTGTTATAAGCCATTTCAATGACCTACGGTCGGTCGTTATAAATCTATAGCGACACTTATATCTACCATTGATACTGGCGTTGTTATAAACTTTTAATGTCCAACGTACTTTTAACGACTGACCGTCTAACTTTATGTATAAGATATAACGACATACTTACTGCCGCCTTTTATAAACTTATAACGACACACTGTCTTATGATATATATTTATAGCGACCAACTGCCTAACGCTATCCATACAAAAAAACATATAATACCATTTCTTGTTTATATGTTAACCATACAATCAACACTAACTATATCATACATTCGAACAATACAATCATGAAACACATAAACTGGACCAATGCTCACAAGTTATATTAAAGCCATCATAATATGTCATGCCATTTTACACATAATTCATGGCAACCAAAAGCTAAGATGAAATAAGTTTGGCCAAAATGCTAGACTAGAGATATTCGGTTCCACAGCCCATGTCTCAGTTTGCTTCCACTCTACAAAATGATCCATCTCTAGTAAGTCCAAACAAAAGTTTTCATCTATAGCTAGGATGTCCAAAACACGTCGTCATGAGCACTTTCATCCAATCATTGGCTGCAGTCTACTTCTAGCTATTTCCTCCCACCACCTGTAAATAAAAGTTGAAATTCATAAAAAAACAACCTAAAACTTCATAAAAGGCACCGGTTAGCAGGCGGCACCAACACCAGCACCATGCACAAACAACCATCAAGTAATACTCTATATGATTTTAGCTATGGTTTAACAGGCAGCACAAACAGCCAGCAGATAATACTAGTCATAGTTTTTAAGGCATTGCCTAGGCGATGACTAGTCGTCCGAGCGGATTTTCGAGTGCGGCGTCCTTCTCGCTGAGGCGGACACCGCGGACGTAAAAGGCGTGGGGAAAGAGCGGCGCCACGCGCTCGAGCGGGCGGGAAAAGAGCGGCGCGACTACACCTCCCGCCAAAGCTCCCAATCCCCATCGCGTCTGAGAGAGCGAGAGAGGAGAGGGAAAGGAAGGAGAGGGAGGAAGAGAGGAGAGGGCGGCGATGCACCTCAAATCCGACGGCGGCGGCGGCGGCACAGGCGACTGCCCCCGCGCAAGTACATCCATGCGACTCTGCTCCACTGCTGAGGCCACCCGTCCCATCCACGCGCCTCTGCTCCGCTGCTGACTGCTGAGGCCGCCCGTCCCGTCCGCGCGCCTCTACTCCGCTGCTGACTGCTGAGGCTGCCCGTCCCGTCCGCGTGACTCTGCTCCGCTGCTGAGGCCGCCCGTCTGCGCAAGTCCGACTCCAGGCGTCGTCCTGCTTCTGCTCTGCTCTGCTCCGCGACTCTGCTCTGCTTAATATGTAAGTTCAGCTTGTGTTTTACATACCTCATCTGCTTAATATGTAGCAAGGAGGCAACTCCGCCTGGTGTCAAGCCTTCTGTTTCTGTGAGAACCCTCTTTGCATTTGAGTTGGAACATGGCACACCATTTTCTTGGTATAGCTCCTCATCCTTGGCCCTCCTTTTGCACAGAGTAGAAAAGCGATTCTTCACTGCATTGTCAGTTCTGTTGTAGCCAAACCCAAAAATACATAAGCCATAAACCTTAGTTCACAAATCTCATTTTATCCTTTTTTTCAAATTGCAATAAACAGCAATCTAATAAGAAAAACACACCTTCCAGAGACAACTTTTACAATTTCAGTCCACTTGTTTCCAAGAACCTTTTGAGCCTGCATAACAGTGACAAGCTGATAAGAATATACAGTTGGACGGTTTAGAAGCTTACAGCAAGAACAAACAATTTTGAAGATAACGGTAAAACAAACTGTATAGGAGGTTTCTAATTCCCATGTGCCGCCACAAAATCTACCAAAATACAAGTGCAGACAAACTAAAGGATTAGAACTGATACCACACAACTGCAATGCATGTCTGAACTTTGCTGCATAGTTGGAATGGATAGCTCACAGGCTCATAGATGAAACCATATGTACAGTTTGCTAGTTTTTTTTATCTATTGTCCTGCTAGTATTTTTTTTGAGACTTGCCATTGCCAACTTGCTAATTTTTTTTCTAATGCTAGAATGGCAACCATAAGTCCACCTTCTGTCAATAATGAGAACTATGATCCTAAGGTAGACAAAGCAAGAAAGGCCAACTCAAATGATCCAGGCTGGAAGTATGGATATTGGGCAAACCTTCAGAAGCCAGATAAGGTGACATGTACTCTTTGTGACACTGAGGTTTCTGGAGGGATAAAAAGGTTGAAGCAGCATCTGGCAGGTGGATATAGAGATGCAAAAATGTGTCCTAAGACCACCACTGCCATTAGGAAGGAGATGAGAGATTACTTGGAATCCAATAAGAGGAGAAGGCCATTGTTCAACGAAGAGGGTGATGAGCCACCCGAGGAACCAACAGATGTGGTGGTGGTAGATGCAGTAGCAGCCCCAACAGCTAGAGCTAAATCTGTTCAAGCTGAAGACAATGCACCTACAGAATCCCAAGCTTCCAAGGTGCAACCAAGTTCAGGGACTGCAGCTAAACAAAGGCATGCAAATTATTTATTCAAGGCTACTGTAGCAAGCAATACAAAGGCAAAGCTGAAAGGTTAACAAGTCAATTGTTGAGATGCTTCAAAAAACACCTGAAGAACTTGTTGATGAAAGGAGTAAAGGATATTCTCAGCCAACAATTCAGCCAAGATAAGGACCAAAGAGGAGAAGCACTATGTGGATCAGCAGTGGGCCTTGTGGTTCTATGAGGGTGGTGTGCCATTTAATGCAGCAGCAGCAAGACAGTTTGAGATTGCAGTTGAGGCAACTGCACAATTTGGTTCAGGTTACAAGCCTCCTACTCCCCATATGTTAGGTGAACCATTGCTTAAGGATGCTGTGAAATTGACCAGTTCTATGAGGGAGGAACATGAGCAGGCCTGAAGATGTATGGCTGCGCACTTATGTCAGACGGCTGGACTGATAGAGAGGCCACCATTTGATCAACTTCCTTGTGAACAGTCCCTGCAGGGACTTATTTCTTGGAGTCTGTTGATGCATCAAGTGAGGTACATGATGCATTTATACTTGCTGATTTATTGGAGGCAAAGATTGAGGAGATTGGGAAAGACAAGGTGGTTCAAGTTATCACTGATAATGGGGCTAATTACAAGGCAGCTGGTAGAATTCTAATGGAAAGGATTTCTACGCTGTATTGGAGCCCATGTGCTGCACACTGCTTGGATCTTATGCTGGAAGAGATAGGGAACTTGAAGGAATTTAAGAAGCCCATTGCAAGAGCCAAACGTGTCACAACTTTCATCTATAGGCATGGGAGAATTCTTAGTTTGACAAGAGAAAAGACAGGGGCTGATCTTGTGAGACCTGCAGCCACTCGATTTGCCACCTCTTTCCTCACTTTAAAAAGTTTGCACAAGCACAGAGATGCTTTGAAGGCTTTATTTGTTAGTGAAGAATGGTTGGGGAACAAATTGGCAAAAACTGCAGCCGGTCAAGAAGTGCACAACACTGTGCTCTCTATGAAATTTTGGAATTCAGTTGAAGATTGCCTTAGAGCTTCAGCACCTCTGCATATTGTTCTTAGGGTGGTTGATGATGATGAGAGGCCTGCAATGCCAGAGGTTGCAACACTAATGAATCATGCAAAAGAGAAGATCAAGCTTAGCTTTGCTACTGAAAACAAGAAAACCTTGCTCAAGAATATCATTAAGATCATTGAGAAGTGTTGGGTCACACAAATGGACCATCCTTTGTATGGGGCTGCATTGTATTTGAACCTAGGAAGACTGCATTCTCTCATATAAGCTAATGATGATGCAACTAGTTGGGACAGTTAAGAGACTGTTTTCTTGATGTGCTTGGAAGAATGGTGGAGGATGAAGAAATTAGAAGCAAGATTGATGCTCAATCCTTGGACTATGAAGGCATTAGAGGAGATGCATTCTCAAACAAAATGGCCAAGCAAAACCTACAGAATTTGAACCCTCGTACGTGTTGTTTTTCTTATAATTTCAGCAGGTTTTAGTATGTGTAATTTAATTCTAGCAAGTAGCCAAGTATATTTCATCTCAAAATGCTAATATATGTTTGTATTTGACAATATAGTTGATTGGTGGCGTTCATATGGTGGTCGTGCTATTGAACTTCAAAGGTTTGCTAGACGCATTGTTAGTCTTTGTGCTTCATCCTCTGGTTGTGAGAGAAACTGGAGTACATTTGAGTTTGTGAGTAATGCCAACTTCACTAGTCATTGTTTTCTTCTAATTGATTTGTGCTCAGCTAGCCAATTAATGACACATTTATTTGTTGTTTTCCCATTCTTCTTTTGTAGATGCATACAAAGAAAAGAAATAGGTTGTTGCATAAGCGATTAAATGACATTGTGTTTGTTTCCTACAACCGGAAGATGAAGACCAGGTTTCAGTTAAGGCGTCAGAAAAAAGAGAAAATTTTTATCCTTTGGTCATTGAGGAGTTTGATTAGGGACAATGAGTGGGCTGACTCCTCCTATGTTCATCCTAAAGGTGTCCCGTGGGTGTGACAATGGTGACAATGGTAATGGCCTTACATGGGAACTTGTGGATGAAGTTGTTGGTGCATCAAGCTCGCTGCGAGGTCGCAATCTTCCAAGGAATGCCAGCAACAAGCGTGCAAGAAATGGACAGTCAAGGTTGGCTGAACTTGAAGAAGACTTAGGTTTGGCCAATGAAGAAGAGGAAGAGGAAGATCCACATGACGATGCTGATGTGAGTGATTGTGAGCAGGATCCCAATGGCTCCAACGATGGCGGCGAAAACATGGAGGGTCCAAACATCCTTGATGAGTTTGATGACGGATATTGACTGTTGAGAGTTGGCTGCTAGCAGCATATGGCTAGCAGATTTCAGATCTGCACTAGTTATATTTGTGAACCGCTTGTAATTTGGCTAACTATGCCACTAAGACTCTTATCTATATTTCTAGAATGTTTGTAATGTGGCTAACTATGCCACTAAGACTCTTATTTGAGTTTATGGGCTGATGTAATGATGACATATTGATATTTGCTTGTGTCTTTTGTTGCTAAATTTCCTTGCTATTGCTAAATTCCTTATTGTATATGCAGCTTGCTGTTTGGGAGAAGAAAAGAGAGTTCATATCATCAAAAGGTATTTCACTATCCATATTTAATTTGATTACAAACTATTTCTGTTACATAATTATATTAATGAGTCACACATGTTGAAACTTGTTAGGGATTGTATGGCACATGGAAGAAGGCAACCGGAAACAAGAGGATCACTGCTACATGGGCTCCAGAATTGGCAGCAGAAAGGTATGTATAAGTGTATGTTTGTGCTGTCCTATGGAAGGTTAGAGTATATGTATGGCGTCGCCTCGCCGCGCGCCTAACTCGCCTAGGCGTCTGGAAGGGGGTGGAGCGCCGCACCTCGCCTTACCGCCTTAAAAACTATGATACTGGTTTCAACCCATTACAATTTCAGCTATGACACATGGTATTCATTGAATCAAAATTCATTCTCATTTCAGATTTGCTTTAATTTCAGATTTCCCTACACAATTGGAAGTAGGAATTTCAGTTATGATGCATATGCTGTACTTTGAATCAAAAAAGCTATCATAGTTCACAGATCCATGATTTAGTTAATGAGGAGGTGACGAGATGATCTACAGGTGTACTGACATGCTGCAGTGCTGTTAGAGATCTCTTACAAGTTTTTAAGCACAGAACATAGAAGGACATGGCTATCATGAGCAATGAAAAAACTACTGAATTGTTAATCTATCCTAATTTCCATCCATTCATGTACTACTGAAATGTAATCTCTAATTCACACTTTCTCCCTGTAAGTGTAGTACTGTACTCTATGTATAGCATGCAAATATAGATAAAAAATGAGTCAACCATCTTCACGACTTCTCTCTGGTCTCAATAAAATTCAGAAGACAGCCATCTCACTTTCTATTTGCCCATCTCAAGAAATGGTTGACAAAGCAACCAGCAGTAGTGTCCCAAAGATTACTTGAGAGTTCTGATGACAAAGCTACTAGTTTATATTCTGCAGCTGTACAGATTTATTGACAGAAAAACATTTTTTAATGGGACATTGACATGGTGGCGTGGTGGAAATTTAAAGGGTACAAGTTTTCCTAACACAACTAGACTGCTTATAACAGAAAAATGTTCATGGGGTCATTGAGCTTGGTTGTCATAAGACATTGAAAAAGAAAAATAGTTTCAGCACAAACCTTGGTTCGAGGGTCAGGTATAGAAAGGAAGAACTTGCACTTCATTTGGATTTGCAACTCAGGGCATAATAAATAAGGTCATGCCTGCAACACGCCGGCACAGATCATAGAGTCATAGTTCATTACAGGTCTTAATAGTGCACAAATAAAAAAATCACTTCTAAGAAAATATATATCTAACTTCACTGCTGAATTACACTAACACTGTCCAAATGTTCTAAAATGTTGGCTGAGTTAGATAGAGCTTTAGAGATTGCTGATTTCATCTTTCAAGTTCTAAATAGTGGTTATTTGTTTTCACAAGGCAGCAAGAAGTCCCCGGCCTGGAAAGCCTTCTTAATCTGGAAAATGGATAGATAGAAAATATTAGAAGTACTTTACAACTAGAAGGAACCTACTGGAATTGCTTATACAGAAGAACAAATGAAAAAGTTTGGTAAATCCCTCACTACACTGCTATAAATGCATAACATAAGAAGTGCACAAAACTAGCAAGTAACACAAAAAGGATAGAAAGAGTATAAGTTTCTATTTTTAAGCTGGGCAAATTAGCTAACTAGATAGACAATTATCAGATTACACAATTACTACATCACCGGATAGAAATTGCACTTCTTCCTCTGTGCAAGTCACTCAACCAGATATATGCCAAACAAGAACCACTGTTACTACAACAGTGACCAACACTGAGTTTATTATTCATGTGATACATAAAAGAGGCACAATTTGAAGGACCTTAGATAACTATAGCCCCACAGAAATTAAACGAAATGTAAAAGCAAGAGGCATAAATTCATATCATGACCGTTTCTACATTTTTTTTGCAGTGGCACCCATCACAATCAAATAACACTAGCACATGTGACAAATTGGACTATTGACGGTGCAACTACTACAGGCTGCTGTTAAGAAAGCATCGAAAATAAGTCTGTCAACGCAAGAACCCTACAGGCAGACGGGGTCCCTGGCACCAAATCATCATTAGATCTGCTCCTCCTCCCCATCTCCACTGGATCTGCAGCATGGAGATTGAAATCAAATCCAAATCGATTGGATTAGGGTTAGGGAGGAAGGAGAACCTACTGGAGAGGGGTTGCAGCTTCGGGCCCAGATGCGCAGCCGCCAGGGGGCCGGGGACGCGCCGAGCTGGATGAGTGCGCCGCCACCGCCCGAGGTGCGTGTCGCCGTCTTGGGGCCGCGCCAGGCCGCGCCGCCGCCCAGGGTGCACGGATAGGACGAGCTGAGATCGCCGGCCGCTAGCTGAGCGCGCGGAGTAGGCTACCGTTGAGGGCGGGGGCGGCAGGCCGAGGCCGGCAGGCAGGCCGCAGGGGGCGGCTCGCGTGCAGGGACGAAGGCGGCGGCGGCGCGTTTTTTTTTTCTACGAGGAAACCGCGGGCGGCGTCGGGGTGAGAGTGCACGAGGGTGGGGAACTGGGCGACGTCGGGGTGAGATAGGCGCGGTGATGGGCTGGAATGGCGGGCTGTAAAAAAAATTTTCTGACAGGCGGGCTCAAAAAAAAGTTAAGCAGGAAGGGCCCAAATTATAGCGCGCAATTGCAGTCGATCTGTGGCGACGCCCGGTCGTTAAAAGTAGTATATAACGCCTGACCGTCCAGCGTTGAATTGAAATAGAATTAATGACCGACGGTATGTAGCTAAAACGAGATATAACGACCGACGATCCGTAGATATCTTTAACGTTCAACCTACCGATGTTAAATTGGCATTTTTAACCACCCCCAAGTGACGTTAATTTTGGGCTATGATGTAGTGTTTATAGTACGACTATCGATCATAAATGCACTTACACCATCTATGATGTCTTAAGTGCCAAAACAAAAACATATCTTATACCTTTGCCTTGATCTTCTTGATTTTTGTTTTCCTCTTTCTTCTTTTTCAAGTTGGAGCACTTATCATCTCATTTGTGGCCATCACCTTCTTCAAGACCATTATCGAGCTCCAATACTTGGATTGGACTACCTCATCTAATTCACACACTTAGATCAAAGGTTAGTCATAGGATTTCATCAATTATTCAAAACCTAACTAGAGCTTTCAATCTCCCTCTTTTTGGTAATTAATGACAACTCTTCTCAAAGATATTCAATAAAAGCTTTTTGGATTCATGTTGCTTTCCCAAGTATTTTACCATGTGTAAAGGATACGGACAAGTTTCATAAACCCGAATTGGTAGCATTAGCTCCCCCGACATATGTGTTAAGAGTTTGGATTTAAAAGCTTGCACATATACATGTATTAGGAAGTGTGAAGAAGTAATGGCTACCAAATGATGCTAAGGTGTAAAGAATGGACCTTTGAAGCGTGATACTAATCGGAGTTGTCATTTGAACACCATCCTTAACACCACGATTTACTAGATATCACTTGAAAAACTACAACCACTAGATACCTTGTGAGATCAACATTAGAAATAAGGCTCTAGTATCAATTGTAAAATTAAAATCAAAGTATATCTAGCTATCCTATACATGCTAGTTTTCACTGCATCAATCATTTTCTACAATCTAGCATACACCATACAAGCATGGATATTTGAATTTAAAAACTTGTGCCATGCAAGCAAATATATGTAATGCACATACAATTACAACATACAAGTCTATGAGCTTGCTCCCTCTACTTGTGTGCTTTAAATTTTAATTGATCCCCTTATAAAGTCATTTATTTGTTTGCTCCCCTATCTTACTATCTTTGTAACTCTTTTCCCCTTTGGCATCAAATACCACAAAAGGTGAGCTCAAATTTTAGATATGTTTAAGTGAAATCATGTTATGTGAGGATCATTTTTCTAATCTGGTTCAATCTAGATAATTTATAAAAGATATTTAACTCAGTTTGATCTAAGGGTAAGCTTCTTCACACCTCATTTCAAGGGTTATCTTGACCATGTTGAGTTAAACACTTATAGGTTATTTTCTAGATTAAACACTAGGTTCATGAGCCCATAAACATGTCATATGCTATCACTAGATCATTTCAATCATAGAAGCAATAGTGGTACCATACATGCATCAAATCAATTTGATTTTCATGAATGAGCCTAAGACATATGAGGAAAGACTAGATGCACTAAACAAGTCCTTAGTAATGTATGAATAACATGTCAATCAATTTTACCTTGGTTTGCTCGAAGGAGAGGCATGTCATATAATGGGGGTGCATCAACACATATTTGAGAAGTCAAGTATGTTCAATTCATTCCTTAGCTTGTAAAAAACTCTTCTCATCAAGTGGCTTGGTGAAAATATCAGCAAGTTGATCATCGATGCCCACACTCTTAATGCAAATATTCCCTTTTTATTGGTGATCTCAAATGAAATGATGGCGGACATCTATGTGTTTTGTTCTTGCATGTTGAATCGGGTTGTTGGTGAGCTTCACAGTACTCTCATTGTCACATAGCAATGGCACTTGTTTGAATTTGATTCCAAAGTCACTCAAAGTAGTCTTCATCCAAAGTAATTGAGCACAACAACTACCGACCAAAATATACTTCGCTTTGGCGGTTGAAAGTGCTACACTATTTTGCTTCTTTGATGACCAAGACACAAGTGATCTTCCCAATAATTGATATGTGCCCGATGTGCTCTTTCTCTCAACTTTGTATCCCGCATAATCGGATACCGAATATCCAATCAACTCAAATCTAGCTTCTTTAGAATACCACAATCTAACATTTTGTGTATACTTCAAGTATCTCAATATTCTCTAGGTTGCCTTCAAATGACTCTCTCTAGGTGAGACTTGAAATCTAGCACACATGCATACACTAAACATCACATCTGGCCTTGGTGCGGTCACATAGAGTAGGCTTTCAATCATAGACCGATACATCTTTTGATCCACCATGTTGCCACTAGCATCACTATCCAAGCTTCCATTTGTTCCAATTGGTGTATGTTGGTATTTATTAACGTGTCACTTGTTTTAAGTAGTCACGGTATGTTGTTTACATTCCTTAGCATCTTTTACTAGGTTGTCATCCCTAGTGTTGGTGCCAGAAATGCTTGTTGGTACTATCTAGTGCCACTTTCAGAATGACACTATAAAGTACTTTAATATTTTATGTGACTAAAAAGAATATATATAAATGAAAGGAATCTGCAAGCACACAGATAATTATACCATTGTAGCACTTCACCCGGGAGTATTCTAAATATCATTATTTATATTCTTACCATAGGGAAGGTCTGGCACAGACATGTATTGATAACTTATGCTATTGATGGAGAAATAAACCATAACCAATATTCTACTCACAACAGGGGTAAGTCATAGGATAAATTATGTATATGATAAGTATGGATTAATAATAAATCACTTAGAGTACTCATTTCTATAGCATTAGCATGGTTAAGTAGAATATTAGAGGAATAATTCATAAGTCATTCTTAATTACAAGTCAAAGCATACATTGATTAGTGCAATTACACCTAGTAGTCATGGCTAAGGTCATCTTTATATCTACACATAAGGGATATTACTAATGAAGATTAAGAACATAGCTTGTTCTTTCTTTGTAACCGGACCCTACTTGCACCTATATTCGAGGAGTGGACTATAAAAGACTCAACGGGAGTGTCACATCCGTGATCTACCACATGACCCAGAATATATGGTGTATCCATAGGTAAACAATGTATAAGCACCACGTTTACACAATGTCAACCACTCACCCCGTGTACACCAGAGCGAGCGCTATATGAACTTATGCATAAACATAATGATAAGCTAGCTATACTAAGTATATAATCAAAGTAGACGATAAACATTATAACTAAGAACATGAATATTACGAATACCAATGTTGTCATAACAATTGTAGCAAATATATAAAAGTAATGAGGGATATAAAAGAGAGGGGTACAAAGATTATACCAAACCACACTCTTAATAAGATCAGGAATCCAAGCGAAGCCCACTTTACTCCCTCTACACCTAGCCTAACTAGCTATACCCTAAAATATGGTGGAGCTCTGAGGATGATTAGGATTTCTGTCTTCTCAAATGACTTATGCCTCAGGGGGTGGCAGGGGCTGGTATATATAGGCCGGAGCGTCAATCATGAGCCCTTGGATCAAACCAACTTAAAGGACAGCATAGATACAACCTAGGAGGTGGTGGAGAACCGACATAACAACGGGGGATGACATGTGGGCCCCATGGGGTTGGATAGCCTATAGGCGATGCGGGTTAACCCCACCTGGAGGTGTCTCGCCCTTTGCTTCGGTGTGGAGTCCTCTTGAGTCTTCTGGAACCTTCTGGGATCGTTTTCACCGTGGATAAGCGTGATTAAATCTGACATGTAAGTCTACCTTGATAGTTTTCTAGATAAACCCTGTAGAAAATATAGATTCACCAAAACTCATGGAATTTGTTAGTTTAAACCTCTAGACCTTCGTTGGTGATTATGTTTTTGCCCTTATGCATGTTATATTGATGATTTATAATGTTTGTTAACTACCATCAACAAATTCCCCCAAGCTTAACCTTTGCTAGTCCCTTAGCAAAGCTCAACTTAGTAAATGGATTAGGAGTTACATCGATGCTTTCACTCCTCAAAAGTACACATGCGTTCAAACAAAGAATTCTCCTCTAGATTAATGTAAACCAATCTATCTTTCAAACTTACCCCTATTACCTTCAACCATGGGGCTTCTCAGTCTTCACTTGGGTTTTAAGCAATTGAAAGATAGAACGATCAAGTCAAGCACTATGTCTCAAATTCTTTGTTCAACCATTATTTCAGAGTTTTTATATATTTTCAAAATAAAACTTAGAGCTTTCTTTGTATTGTGGATTCTTACCAAGACAATAATGATGTTATGCCTTTCTTTTCTCCTACAACTAAAGCTTATGTGGAGCTCATAGGAGTGGAACTAGCATGAAAGAGCATACTTGCAATATATATATTGTAAAGTCAAACCTCGGATCCAAAGAGAGTTGAGTCATACAATCAAATCAAGATGTGCATGTGTATGAATATATGGTGGCTAACCTAATTCTACTTTGTTCCTTGAAAACATCTCTCCTTTAAAACTTGAAAACAACTTTACAAGAAAATATGGGCTATCTTATTCATCTTTTCTTCTCTTTTTTTAGGTAGGCATCTACGTACCCATTGTTTTCAATATCTTGAACACTTGTCCATGTTTTCTCATCTTTTTTCTTTTCTCTCTCTCTTTTTATGAATAACTTTTGCATAGTCCCATGTCTCTTTTCTATAACAAAACTTTTGAGAGATAGCAACAAGAACTTGGAGTATTTATTTGATGGATATCCTATCAAGAATATTTTTTGGTGTTTTCTCCTAATGTAGGAGTAAAATATTTTTGAGGGATCTAGATGGAATGGCATGTTGTTGCGCCTACCTCTAGTGTAGGAGTAGTGCATATTTAGGTGGTGTGTATGTGATCTTAATTTTAAGAGCATGACAAACCTCTTATAAGGGTCAACAAAGCTTGGCTAACTCAATGCAAAACAAGCAGCATATATGTAAAAGTTTTCCTAATCTAAATATCATGTATGGCTTTGGTAGGAATTCAAACTTTATCATACAGGAGCTCATCATGTAGGATTTTCATATTTTTCAAAAGATAAATCTCCAAAACTATAGTATCACTTGGAACAAGATAAACAACAGCTCAGACCTTCTCATATCATATTCGTCAATTAGCTAGACTTAGATCAAGCATATATTACCCACTAGTTTCAAGTTCAGAGTAAATTCTTATATCAAAATAATTATATTTAAAACTTGGGAGAATTCAAGGTTGAAAACTAGGTACTTAAAAGGAATTACAGCAGAGCAACTATTCATCATTTCCATGTTAAGAGATTATCATTTAGGGTTCTTTTATTTATTTAGATCTTAAAAAACAAAAAACTAGACACACACTTTTTATTTATTTTTTATTTTAGGATCACACCTTACTATTATATATATAGCTAATATAAATTTAAATTTTGCTTTTAGTTTGTTATGCATCTTTTTATGACTTAGAAATAATAGAACAAAAGGGAAAGAAATACTTAGATACATACATGGGGATGCCTTTCCTCCAAGCTAGATGTTGGCGCGGTCGAATGTTGAAGTTGAGTGATCCTTTTCAGAGCCGATTTGCCAGTGGATGTCCCTCTTGTACAGGGATGGAATGAGATGAAGACAATCAGGTGAATTTGCTCTTGATCTTGGTGTATCATCCTGCAAAATACCAACAAAAATACCAAAAACTCGTAGAACGGATTAGAATAAAAGGGTTAGCGATCAGCCATCCGGAGATTAGTTATTCTTGAAGTTTAGAATTATTTCTGTTTTGGCAGATTTTTAACAGGATATCTTTCTAATATTTTTTTAGATTTTCCATTTTTATATGCATGCAAAATATATGTATTTATTGTATTTTTATTTTTATGTCACCACAGTGAATATTCCTACGGGCTTTGACACACTATAAAATTACTCACGTGGGGCTTAAGATTTTATGATGATAAAATTTTTATTTTCTTTTCTAAATGTAATACCAATGCAGGAAAGTAAATATGCTAAAGTGAAAAAAATCATACAATGCTAGGAAGTAAATATGAATAACTACCAATGTTACCTCCCGACGAGGGTTTAGATTTTTAAGTCCTTCGGACAGAACTCTTTTCCTATCTTGTTCATTCCTTGGATGCATCAGTCGATCTCAGGGATGGAGACCCTGATGGTTGCACCTCTTGTGATGGTGACTCTGTTAATGTCACTTTTTCCTTCTACACCTGCTTGGTCTATGGACTGGTCTTAGGCGGAGTAGATTTATCTTTCACAACTTCTTTAGATTCTTCATCTTCTTTCCATTCATTATTTGGGAGTTGATTCTTTTGGTTTCGAGATGATCGACGTCTCCTCCTAGAGCAGGACTTCTTCGGCTGCTCATAAGTGGTGTAACTATTAAAATAACAGCGTACCTTCTCTCCAGGGAATTGGAAGTTGACTTATCAAGATCCGACGTAGATGATCGTGTTGGTGGTGTTAAGAAACGGTCTTCCCAATATGATAGGTGTACCATCTTCTTCTTCACCCATGTCTAGAACCACGAAGTCGGCAGGGGCAAACTGATTGTGTATTTTTACCATGACATCTTTTGCTATTCCTTCCAAAAATCAGATTGATTGGTCCGCCATCTACAATTGCATATATGTAGGGAACAAAGGTTCGTTACCAAATAAATATTTATATGTTACCTTAGACATTATATTGACATCTGATCCAATATCGCAGAAGGTCTTATGCAAAAAATTTTGTCCAATGGTACACTCTATCGTTGGTACGCCTAGATCACCCTTCTTAGCAAGGAATGATGAAGCAAGGAGGTGGTCGTACTCTGATCGGAGTGTGTTGATCATGTTAACTGATTCTTCTTGTGGCTGCTTGACCTTGTTCTTCCTCCTTCTCCTATTGTTCTTCTTCTTAGTCACTGTTGTCTCTTCAGGCAGGTACGACATCTGTGGATGTCTAGAAGATTGCAAGATACGGTTTTTGAAGGAAAACTTCTCCTTTTTATCATTGATTGTGAAGCAGATCTTGGCACTATCTATGTAGATGATGGCTTTTGTGGTGCTTAGGAAAGGACAACCCAAGATAATGGTTGTCCTTACATCTCCACATGTTTTCAAACCACAAAATCTATGAGTATATATGATTGTCCCACTCGAATAATGGCGTCTTCAAGAACTCCCTTGGGGTAGCAGAGTGACTGATCTACAAGCTACAAACACATATTTATGTACAACAAAGTATCTCCATTAATTTTATTATAGATTACCTTAGGCATGATGTTGACACTTGCTCTAAAGTCATAGATAGCTTCTTGGAAAATGTGCGGTCCAATGGCAATGGTGATGACAGGCCTTCCTGGATCGCTCTTCTTTTCCGGCAAGGTATAATCTATCCACCTTCCTATCGATGGTTGTATACAGTAGTATGCTGCATTGTGAATATCAACATGATTTATAGTTTCTAGATCTTCCAGTTGCCTAGGAATCTTACCTTTGTCAGACGGAGGAACAGCAGCTGCTAGCTAAGCTATTTGTGATTCTACCATTTTATTAAAGCTATGCTGGTTCTTAATGGTAGAAGCAAAGCTATTCATTCTATTATTTATGTTCTCTAGAATTTTATCATTGGTAGCTACCTTTCTAAATAATCCATCCATAAGTTTGGATTGGCCAGCATTTAATTCTATTTAGGGTGGTTGATTAAAATTATTACCTTGATAGTTACCTTGGTAATTCGATCTTTGTTGTTGATTCCATCCTTAATTCTGTTGAGGATGAGAGTAGTTGTTGACAAAGTTCACATCCTCATGGGTCTCAGGGCAGTTTCTCCCTAAATGCCCAGTGTTTCCATACTCTTCACATGACATGCGGGAATCATAAATGTGCATGACTTCTTGCTTCTCATTGGCTTGATCTTTGAGCTTCTTCATCAGTAGATCCATCTTGGCAGACAACATGTCTACCTCCTTGAGTTGATGCATACCTTCACCTCTCTTGCAGGTCTAAAGATGTTCTTCATTCCAACCTTGGTTGGAGCCATCTTCTCCCCAAGAGCTGCTGCAGTTGGTATGGTGAGTGACAAGAATGCACCTCTAGTAGCAGCATCCATAGTCTTACGGGTACTGTTGGTCAACCTGTGGTAGAAAGTTTGCATAAGTAGCCAATTCTCTATACCATGGTGAGGACATTCCGCAATGTGATCTTGAAAGCATTCCCATGCCTCAGGGATAGATTCATCATGTTGTTGCTGAAAGCTTAGGATTCTCCTACGCAGAGCATTGGTCTTGCATGTGGGAAAGAACTTTGCTAGGAAGGTAGTGGAGCAGTTATCCCAAGTAGTATTTCTATCTTTGTTGGTGTAGAGCCACCACTTTGCTTTCCCCAAGAGTGAGAATGGGAGGAGGCGGTGAAAGTGCTATAGATGTGCACTCGTATCTTCATGTGCCTTTCCACAAAACTGGCTTGCTTGCACCATGTTGATGAGGGCTGGCTTGAGCTCAAATCCATTGTCTCCAACATTGAATATTGGTACGATTTGGATGTTGGCTGTAGTTAGAGCAGAGAATTCATGGAGAGTCTTATTAGCCATGGCTTCAAATTCTAGTGTTAAGTGGCTCTGATACTAATTGAAGGTGGAATGATCCTTAACCAGCTCTGATACCAATTGAAGGACCAGAAACAGCGACCAGAGAGGGAGGGGTGAATGGGAGCCTTAAATTTCTTTTGAAACTTTCGACCATAGTCCCAAAATCGACCCCAAAAGGCACACAACCAAAAGCAATAAAAACACGAGCCATTGGGTGTCAAGAGAACCTAGAGAAGTTCACTAGATTGCTAGAAACCGAACACAAAAGACGAAACTCGAATCGAAGCACAGACGAGCGAGAAACGGACCGAACAACACAAAATAGGGAACGATGGACTGTCTGCTATAGCACCTCGAACAGTTCGCTACAGTACCCCGATAGTCTGCTATAGTACCCTAGACTCTCCATAGTTCAAAAATCATAAAACTGAACTAAAGGAACAGATTCTGTACGCTGGCAAAAAATGAACGCCGAACAGTCCGGGACCAAGGGGCAGACTGTCCGTAGTTCAAATCAGCGAAAAATGAAGTTGAAAAATAGGTTCTGGATGAGGCTAAAACTCGAGTGGTGGACTATCCATGGGTAAACACCAGACTGTCTGAAAGTCGCAAAACAGCACAGAACAGATCGCCCAAAAATCGCCTCCAACCAAAATCCTTTCGATTTGCGTTCAAATCAAAACCAATTGCCACCAGATTTTAACCACATGGTCACAAGGCAATAGGTGAGCTACCTCTAGGAGATCATCACCCAATTTGAAGCTAATCAATAGAAAATTGGATTTACAAGAAAAACACTAGTTTTCCAACCCTAGAGCTTGATTCGCCCCGATCTATGAACTCATGAGGAATTAGATGAAATCCCTTAGTGGAAAGGCTCAACTCATGTCCTAGTTCATCTTAGTGTAAAAGGAATGAATCAAAATGGTCTCAAAATGACAAATCAAACCACACTAGAGAAGGGAGAAAGGAAGAATGCGAAGAACAAAAACACGATTCACAAGAACAACTCACAAATCAAATCTCGGAGGGCACAAGGAGGTTAGAGCCTCCATTCCTGCTGCAATCTTGGGTTCTTACACAAATTCTCCAATTCATGGACCTCTCTCACAAGAAAACCTAAGGGGAGGGGTAAACCTAGAGAACTTTGAAGCAAAAAGAAAGAGGGAAGGGAGAAGGGAGCTCTCTCATCCTGTTTAATAGGGCTATTACACAATCCTAGTTTTGCCCTGAGATATTTTTTAGTTGAACCATTTAACCCGAGGGAACTCTGGACCAACCCGAGGTAACCTTCATCTGATGGCCACCGCACCTTTCATGAGATACCTTCACCTTGACACAAACTCCTCGATGCCACCACGTGCTGTCTGTTCCTCCTCGGAACCTTTGCCTAGGTTTTGAGGCCTAAACTCGTGAAACCGACCACCGATGGTTTTGAGGCCTAAACCACCAAACCGCCCGCGAGTAGCATACTCCATACGCGTCCCTCACCACTCGATAGGTGTCATCACCGTCCTCAACCAGCCGACCACCAAGTCCTCTTGAGCCCCACTCGACTCGCACGTCCACCGTCTTGACTCAGTCAACACGGTCACTCCCCTATACACTTGCACTTGTCGATGTCCCTAATGTCACAACCATGACTGGTCACCCGACCTCCTAGTCCCTTAGTCCTAGCCTCACATATGTCCTTCACTGCTCTTGGTCCATCGGCATGTCACGTCCCTACTTGATCTTCACCTCGTTGTCGACCACTGCCTCTGAGTTCCACACCTACACACCACAAGCCAAGAGACATTCACACAACCCAACTCACACCATGGTTAGCTCATAAACTCAACCTAGGTCATGGATGAAAGGTCCTTGTTTGGTTTTGGTAATTGAGTGACAACCTTAGGTGGACTAATGTGTTTAAGTGAGATACACAGGTGATTAGTCCATAGGTACATATGTGTGAGCAACATATGCCATGATGGTGATGATGGCTCAAAGATGTTGCAAAGCTCACACATATGATGATGAAGGAGCTTATTGCACATGAGACATGACATGGAGTCATGTGATCAAGGTGGAGAAGATCAAGACATAACTTGGCTTGATGGACCTGTTGCAAGCATGAAGGGCAAGTCGGAGGTTTTGGAGTGATGGACATCATGGCGGTGAAGCTTGAGCAAGACTTGGCACCGATGGACGAAGGCAACAGTAAAAAGCAAGTGAAGTCAAGATCGATGAACCAATACGGTCACGTAATGATATGAAGTGGATCATATCATTTGGTGATTGGTTGGTGCATGTGTTGCATCAACAATTGAGGAGATGAAATGGAATGTGCAAGGCAAAGGTATAACCTAGGGCATTTCATTTTACCGATCATAGGTGTATAGAGAAGTTAATGACCAGGTTTAGGATAGATAGCCATACTATCAAGAGGGGCAAACTTGTTTGCATATTGGTCATCTAGCGCCACTCGAGTGATCTAAATTTACATCATCGCTAGGATTGAGTGGCGTGGTAAGTTAAGTGGCTAATCCTTTGGAAAATGTTTGTAAACTTGGTGGCGTACACTTGGTGGTGTTGGCACATTTAACAAAGGAGAAGAAGTTGGAGTTGAAATGGACAACTCAGTGAATAAACGAAGGCAAAAGGAGGTCACTGTGAGTGACCGGACGCTGGCCTCGGTAGGACCAATGCGTCCAGTCAGTGATAGCAGTTGGGAGCGGTTTTGGTCAAGTGATCGGACGCTGCATAGTAAAAGTGATCGGACATGCAGGGCCTATGTCCGATCGCGTGTGACATATGGTGACATAGGCGATGCTAGAGTTGGTGCATGGGCATAGACCTAATCGAACACTAGTCTATGTCTGGTCATGTAGCCCTAGACACATCCGGTCGCAAAATAGAGGCTTGAGGAGCTCTTTGGAAATGACCGGACTCAGGCGTAGCAGCGTTTGGTCATCCTCGTAGTGCATCCGATCACAACTTAACTGTTGAGATTGGACACTCAGTATTTGAACCTAGGGATGATGTGGTAGCCATCCATTGACCAGACGCTGGCAGGGTGCGTCTGGTCGATCTGATCGGCGCATCCGGTCGCCCCGAGCAGTGCCTAGTGATGGGGTATCACAACTCTATTTTCATGGGGGCTATAAGTAGAAGTGTGGGTCGGCCTTTGGCTGATAGCTGAGTAGAGCTGAGCACAGTAGAGCCTTGGTGGCTTTTGTGGTAGTGCTTGGGAGCCCTCTAACTCACTTGAGCTTAATAGTGTTCATCCGATCGAGTGAATGTTCGATTCTATCATGATTGCATCGAGTGGCACTAGGTGATCGAGTTGCAAGCTAATGGTGCTTGTTACTCTTGGAGGTTGCCACCTCCTAGATGGCTTCGTGGTGGTCTCCATCGAAGCCCGCAAGAAGTTTGTGTGGTGCTCTAGAGAAGAGCTTTGTGAGGGGCATTGTGCTTGCCCCGTGGGAGCCATGAAGAGCAACTCTAGTTGAGCGTGTCATTGAGCTACCTTCACTTTTGGGGTAGGTTCTTGTGGTGCCCAATGTACGGGCTTGGTGGGTGATGCCAATTAGCCACCGAACCACCAAGTGAGTGGTCGACACAACGGGGACGTAGCGTGTTGGCAAGCACGTGAACCTTAGGAGAAAAAACACTGTGTCAACATTGTTCTTCCCATTGGTTTGCAATCCCCTTACACAAGCTTGTAATTACTTTCATATACATTATGCTTGTGTAGTTGCTCTTGTAATTAGTTAGCTTGTGTAACTCACTAGTTACCTTCTAGCTTGTGTGGCATAGAAGTAGCTCCCTTACATGGCTAATTTGGTTTGTGTAACCTTATTAGTCATATTGCTTAGTTTGTGTAGCTAAGTATTTGCGCTCTCTAATTTGGCATTGGTTGTCTTGTTATTGAGCATTGCTAGTGAGCTTAGGAGCTTTGTGCTTTTGCTTACTAGAATTGTGTAGGAGCTCCCCGGTGCGCAAACTACTAGTGGCATAGGTTTGTGTGACCTTGCTCCTAGAATTGGATAGATGAGCTCTAGCTAGCTTGGCACCTTTGTTGCTTAATTAGGATCTTTGCAAGGTGCTAGAGAACATAGATTAAGGAGTGTAGTCTTAGCTAGACCGATAGTTTTAATTTCGCACTTGTTTCGGTTAGCCGGTGCGATTAAGTTTTAGAAAGGACTATTCACCCCCCTCTAGTCCGCCATCTTGACCCTACAAGTGGTATCAGAGCTAGGTCTCTCATTTGTGGTCTTTACTGACCCGAGAGGATGGCGAAGTTTAGGCTAGATGTTGTTTGTGACACACATTTTTTATGGCACACACTTTGTACGGTGGAAACATCATATGCTTGATCATTTCCATGATTTGGGTCTCATGGCATGGTGGATCATTGTTGTTGTTTTTTCTCGTGATGCTTTGGATAAGGACAACCTAACCCAAGCACAAGAGGATTACTTACAACTTGATACACATGCTCTTTATTATCTAACGTGTGCTTTACATGATGATGTTTTTAGACATGTGTGGGATTTGGAAAGTGCTCATGATATGTGGATGGCACTCCAAGCCTTCTACGGTGACTCCTCCATAAGTGATGTTGTCAAATTCAAGAAGGAGGATGATCACAAGTTGGAGGCACATGAGTGTGTTGAGTATAACCATAATTTGGTGATTGTGGAAGATTGCTCCACCTCATGGTCAAGTGATGATGATGATGATACTACCACAAAATCACTTGACAAGGTTAATGGTGATGCCTCAAGTGATGCACATTATGATCCTACCCCATGCACACTTGATGGTGATGATGGTTCATGCTTGAGCCATGATTGTGATGCTACTACAAGCCAATCCACTACACTACATTGCTTCATGTCACAAGGTGACACCAAGGTATCAAATACTAATGTGGTTGATCATGTTGATTCATATGATGAGCTTGTTAGTAGACTTGCTAGCATGACCATGTCTTTAGAAAATGAGAAAGCTAAAACAATAAAATTGGAAAATAAGAACTCATTTCTAAAGAACTCTTGTGAAGAACATAAGAAATTACTTAATGTTCTTAAATCTTCACATTGTGAGCTAAAATTGAATCATGAGACACTACTTGCATCTCATGAAGAATTATTAGAACAGCATGCTTCTCTCATTAAAGTGTTTACAAAGAAACTTAAAAATAATGAGAGCTCATCACATGGATCAAATGATAAATTGCAAAATGTTGCTAACCCTTGTGATGTAAGCAAGAAGCAGGTATCCACCTCTTGTGATGATTTATTAGAAATGTCATGCTCTTCACATATAGATGCTTGTTCTACTTCTATATCTTGTGAGACTAACCTTTTGAAGGAGAACAATGAGCTTAAAAATGAAGTGAAGAATTCGAGCAACAAGTTAGAGAGGTGCTACAACTCAAAAGTCACATTTAAGCAAATGTTAAAGACTCAAAGAAACTATGGTGACAAGTGTAGCCTTGGCTTCAAAAAGAAGATGACAAAGGGCAAAAGAAAGAGAGAAAGAAAGATGAAGAAGCTACAACAAAGAAAGCACTCTCATACCATGTGCTACCGGTGTCATGAAACGGGACACCTTGCAAATGGTTGCCCTAACATTGAGAAGCTCAAGAAGATAAAAGAAGAAGTGAGGCTCAAGCATGTGAAGTGCTTCAAGTGCCATACTTGGGGTCATCTTACCTCAATGTGCCCAACCAAGCAATTGGTGAAGCAACTAGAAGAGCCTCAACCAAAGCCACAAGTTGAGCAAGAGAATACACCCCAAGAGCAAGTCAAGATCTATCATGAAGATGGTGGTGACTTGATGACGACGAAGAAGAAAACTAGAAGGGGTGAAAAGGCAAGGCATCCAATGCAAACTCAAGATGAGAAGAAAGTCTATGCTCACATCGAGTGCTTCAAGTGTGGAAATACAGGACACTTTGCCTCTAAGTGTCCTACCAAGCTTGAGAAGAAGGCTCAAGCAATCCATGAGAGGCCAGGCAATAGGAAGCACCACATGAGCAAGGAAGAGAAGGCTCAATCAAAGAGAAAGTGCTACTCATGCCGGAAAAGGAGACACATGGCAAATTCATGTCCCTAGGTAACACTCCTAAGCTTATTTCAATTGATGATGATTCTATGCTTAGGAAGGATGATAATGGTACCTCTATGGTTGCTATTGCAAAACATCCCGCTACTCATACTAAGGCTTTGCCTAAGTATGTTGCTCCTAACTTGAGAGGACCCAAACTTATTTGGGTACCATCAAAAAGTGGATGATTGTTTGTAGGTACTATTGGCATTGGAGGCTTAATTCAATTGATCTCACATTGTTCATCACATATTGAGTCAAGTTATGATGCTTAGTGCACATCCAAACCCAATGCCAAGTGAAAATTGAGTGAAGTCCAAGTGCTATCAATATACAAATGTCATATTCAAGTTGTGGTGATTTATTGAATTATTTGATGGCTTGCAAAAATATTTGAGTTGAAGCTTGCTATTTGGATGATTATGAGCTAACCAAGGTATATCTCTTGTTGATCATTTCATTTGGGTGCATATGAGTTGATTGAATTGGATAAATATGCAATGTTGCTTGCTATAAGATGATTGAATGGATAATTGCTTAGTAATCAAGTTTGGAATGATTTGTGTTGGATAAGTTCATAAGATGACATATAATAAGTGGATTGAATGGATTTATGTCTTATGAAAGTATTCAAATAAGTTGATTTCAAGTTTGATTCACATTTGATGAAGCATAGCTCAATAGTTAAAATCTGTCCTATATTGTAAAATCTAAGCTAGCTGTGATCTTAGCCATGTTTGAGTAATCAAAACTTATTGGATTGACATAAAACTTGGTGTACATGCTCTAGACTTATGGTATAAGATTCTGTACAAATTTCATGAGAATTGGATAAGAGATGCTTCGGTTTTGGAGTGGATCTTATCAGCTATAGTGCAGCAGTTTTCAGCATGTAATGCTGGTGTAAGAATTGAAATCTGGTAGCAATCTAGAAGTCAAATGAAGCTCAAATTTTTACAGATGCTAGATAACTTAGTGAAACACATCTTGACCAAATATCTTATTATTTGGATTTGTACTTTGAGAGATATGAATTTTTCTTTGAATAGTACAGAATCTACCAGAAAAGTGACAATTATTGGATTTATTTGAAGTCGCTGTGATTGAAAGGTCCTCAAGATTGAAACATGTTTATAAGTGGTTGAGGTACCTAAGTTTGGTTTTGAGATAATCTGGAAGCATTACAAACAAAGAGTATAAGACAATTTGATTGTGGAGTGTACTTTGCACACATTTGGTACTCAAATTGAAAGATCAAGAACAAACTTAAGATAAAGATGAAGTTTAAGTTCTAGTGACTATTAAAAATCATTTGGTAGAAAGAAAAGGACTTAAATAAGTAGAAAGAAAAGGACTTAAAGAAGGAATCAAGGTTACTCATCAAGTTAAGTCCATCACTTGGATCAATCAATCAGGTTATTTCAAGTTAGTGCCAAGAATGGTTCTTGGAGAGAGGTCACTTCTCCCTAAGTGTAGGGGCTTGCTGCCTATGTCTAGGTAAACCAAGTATGGTACTTGGAAGGCTAACATGGAAGTGGTGATCCAAGGGACATTTGAAATGCTTAGTTGAAGCAATCAAAAGGGTTGATCAAGGAAAGCAAGCAACACCCAAAAGAGAGCTAGTCATGGCAATTCAAGTGGTATTCCAAATAGTCTCTCATGCAAGCATTGATCAAAAGATGAAGCAAACTAACCACAACAAGATAGTGCACTTGATCATATTAGTGGTTCTCAAATCATATAGGTGAAGAATGGATTTCATTATTCATGATTGGTCTTCATCAAGCTTATAATTAGACTTCACATTGCTATTAAAGTAATGAATTAGAATCTATGTGACTATCCTCTACTCCAACATAGCAAAGGTATCATTGTAATGTGCATGATCACTTCATCCCTTACTAGTATACGATTAGTGCATATAGTACATGCTTCATAAGATCATGCATAACAAATGAAATGTTTAAATTCATAGCCTACCATTGTTGCTTGAATGATTAGTTGATCTAGTGGTTAGTATATGAATTTGTTCATGAGCTAGTGAACCCAAGTACTTGATTTAATTTGGATTGCCAACAAGTGACAAGTACAACCTCGATAAGATAACCTCAAATGAGTGTGAAGAAGCTTAGAGAGGGTTCAAACCGGACTTGAAAGCTTAGGTAAATCAATTTATTCAAGTCAAAATTAGAAGCTCATGATAATGATAAGAGTACAAGCATAAGACAACAATACAAATAGATTTCTAGTTTGTTTGTGGTATCTAGACTCAAGTATCACAAGTGATGTCTAGATCAACTCACAAGTGATATCCTATAAATGGTACTCATGAAGATAGCAAAAGTTCAAGAAATGGTTTTTATTGATAAATCCAACAAGTGGTTCCATGGTAGCAAATTCTTTCAAGTGGTATCACATCTACACATGGTATCAATCATGCAAGACGATGGTTCCACAAGTGATCCTCAACTTTAAGTGATAACCAAATGAAGAATGCATCCCTCACCTACAAGAACTCAAGTTTATCAAATGGATGACCCATGCTATGACATAGGGGGAGGTGTCCCATAAATTGGTATGTCAAAGGTCCTATGTGTGGTATCTCAAGAAGCTATACAAGTGGTGTCATTCCAACAATCAAGTGATGTCCATAAAAAATTCAAGATTCAAGCTTCAACCATCTACCCCAAATGCAAACCTTTGCATCAATGAGAAGCACACCTTTTATGAAAATTGATGACAAAGGGGGAGAGATTGTGTACAAAGATATGAAAGCTTTGGGAGAGATTGAGACAAAGAAGTAGAGGTTGGACATGGACATGGACAAAGAGAGAGCACGATTGAGACAAAGAAGTAGAGGTTGGACAGGGACATGGACAAAGAGAGAGCAACATTGAGGAATTGAGAAGGATCAAAATTCTTGGACAAGAGAAGCACACAAGTAGGGGGAGCAAGCTCATGAACTCTGATTGATTGCATTTGATATGTGCATATTCATGTGCTTGCTTGCATTGCATAGGCTTTTAAATTCAATATGCATGCTTGTGTGGTGTATGCTAGTTGTAGAATTTGAATGATGATTTGATAACTAGCATATATAGGATGTTAGCTAGACTCATATATTTTACACGTGGTACTAGAACCTTGCTTATAATATTGATCTCACGGGGTTTCTAGTGTTTTTGCTGTCTAGCTATTCATGATGTTAAGGATGGTGTTAAAAGTGCAACTCCGATTAGTGTCACACTTCAAAAGTTATTCTATACACCTTAGCATCACTTAGTAGTGATAACACTCCCACAAATTTCATATTTATGCAAGTGTGCAAACTTGAAACCAAATCATTTGAGCACACATGTAGGGGGAGCTATCACTACCAAGTCAGGTTTTATGATGCTTATCTAAATCTTAACATAGAGCTTAAATGTTGGATAAGTGGCATAAAATCTAAATCAAGTTGGCAATTTACATTTGTGTGAAGTGCTAGCTTGAAATGAGCTTAATTTCCATATCTTTGTAGAGTTGTCATCAATTACCAAAAAGGGGGAGATTGAAAGGTCCTTGTTTGGTTTTGGTAATTGAATGACAACCTTAGGTGGACTAATGTGTTTAAGTGAGATACATAGGTGATTAGTCCATAGGTACATGTGTGTGAGCAACATATGCCATGACGGTGATGATGGCTCAAAGATGTTGCAAAGCTCACACATGTGATGATGAAGGAGCTTATTGCACATGAGACATGATATGGAGTCATGTGATCAAGGTGGAGAAGATCAAGACATAACTTGGCTTGATGGACCGGTTGCAAGCGTGAAGGGCAAGTCGGAGGTTTTGGAGTGATGGACCGTATGGCGGTGAAGCTTGAGCAAGACTTGGCACCGATGGACGAAGGCAACAGTGAAAAGCAAGTGAAGTCAAGATCGATGAACCAATACGGTCATGTGATGATATGAAGTGGATCATATCATTTGGTGATTGGTTGGTGCATATGTTGCATCAACAATTGAGGAGATGAAATGGAATGCGTAAGGCAAAGGTATAACCTAGGGCATTTCATTTCACCAGTCATAGGTGTGTAGAAAAGTTGATGATCAGGTTTAGGATAGATGGCCATACTATCAAGAGGGGCAAACTTGTTTGTATACCGGTCATCTAGTGCCACTCGAGTGATCTAACTTTACATCGTCGCTAGGATCGAGTGGCGTGGCAAGTTGAGTGGATAATCCTTTGAAAAATGTTTGTTAAAAGCTAACACACATACACATGGTGGTGTACACTTGGTGGTGTTGGCACATTTAAGAAAGGAGAAGAAGTTGGAGTTGAAACTGATCAACTCGGTGAAGAAATGGAGGCGAAAAGAGGTCACTGTGAGTGACCGTACGCTGGCCTCGATAGGGCTAGCGTGTTCGATCAGTGACAAGCAGTTGGGTGCTATTTCAGTTAAGTGATTGGACGCTGCATAGTAAAAGTGATCAGACACGCTGGGCCTATGTCTAGTCGCATGTGACATATGGTGACATAGGCGATGCTAGAGTTGGCGCGCGGGCACAGAGCTGATCAAACTCTGGTATGTGTCCGGTCATGCAGCACCGGACACGTCCGATCGCAAAACAGAGGCTCAGGGAGCTCTCTAGAAACTACTAGACTCAGGCGTAGCAGCGTCCGGTCATCCTCATGGTGCATCTGGCCACAACTTAACCATTGAGATCGAGCGCTCAGAATTTGAAGCTAGGGATGACATGGCAGCCATCCATTGACCGGACACTGGTAGGGTGCGTCCGGTCGATCTGACCGGCATGTTCGATCACCCCGAGCAATGCCTAGTGAAGGGGTACAAATAGAAGTATGGGTTGGCCTTTGGCCAATAGCTGAGTAGAGCTGAGCACACTAGAGCCTTGGTGGATTTTGTGGTAGTGCTTGGAAGCCCTCTAACTCACTTGAGCTTGATAGTGTTCATCCAATCGAGTGACTGAGCGATTCTAGTGCGATTGCATCGTGAGGTTACATCGTGTGGCACTAGGTGATTGAGTTGCAAGCTGGTGGTGCTTATTACTCTTAGAGGTTGCCACCTCCTAGATGTCTTGGTGGTGGTCTCCGTCGAAGCCCGCAAGAAGCTTGTGCGGTGCTCCGAAGAAGAGCTTTGTGAGGGGCATTGTGCTCGCCCCGCGCGAGCCACGAAGAGCAACTCTAGTTGAGCGTGTCATTGAGCTACCCTCACTTTTGGGGTAGGTTCTTGTGGTGCCTGACGTGCGGGCTTGGCGGGTGATGCCAATTAGCCACCGAACCACCAAGTGAGCGGTCGACACAACGTGGACGTAGCGTGTTGGCAAGCACATGAACCTCGGGAGAAAAATCATCATGTCAACATTGTTCTTCCCATTGGTTTGCAATCCCCTTACACAAGCTTGTAATTACTTTCATATACATTGTGCTTGTGTAGTTGCTCTTGTAATTAGTTAGCTTGTGTAGCTCACTAGTTACCTTCTAGCTTGTGTGGCATAGAAGTAGCTCCCTTGCGTGACTAATTTAGTTTGTGTAACCTTGTTAGTCATATTGCTTAGTTTGTGTAGCTAAGTACTTGCTCTCTCTAATTGGCATTGGTTGCCTTGTTATTGAGCATTGCTAGTGAGCTTAGGAGCTTGTGCTTTTGCTTACTAGAATTGTGTAGGAGCTCTCCGATGCACAAAATACTAGTGGCATAGGTTTGTGTGACCTTGCTCCTAGAATTGGATAGATGAGCTCTAGCTAGCCTGGCACTTTTATTGCTTAATTAGGATCTTTGCAAGGTACTAGAGAACATAGATTAAGGGGTGTAGTCTTAGCTAGACCGATAGTTTGAATTCCGCACTTGTTTCGGTTAGCCGGTGTGATTAAGTTTGAGAAAGGACTATTCACCTCCCCCCTCTAGTCCACCATCTCAACCCTACAATGGATCACGTTGACAATCACTCATCACAAAACAAACTACAAGGGCACATATGAACCTTGTGTTCGCAACAAGTAGATAAAACAAGGGTAAGCCTGTTTGAGTAGAGGTCAATGGTTATTTCGATCGCATGAATAAGTATAATTTTATCAATACTTCCTTTGCCTAGCTACCTTCCCCGACAATGGCGCCAAAAATGCTTGTTGGTATTTATTAACATGTCACTTGTTTTAAGTAGTCACCCTATGTTGTTTACATTCCTTAGCATCTTGTACTAGGTTGTCATCCCTAGTGTTGGTGCCAGAAATGCTTGTTGGTACTATCTAGTGCCACTTATAGAATGACACTAAGAAGTACCTTAATATTTCATGTGACTAGAAATATATATATATATATATATATATATAAGTGAAAGGAATCTACAAGTGCACAGATAATTATATCATTATAGCACTTCACCCGAGATTATTCCAGGTATCGTTATTTATATTTTTACCATAGGGAAGGTCTGGCATGGATATGTATTGATAACTTATGCTATTGATGGAGAAGTAAACCGTAACCAATATTCTACTCATAATAGGGGTAAGTCATAGGATAAATTATGTATATGATAAGTATGGATTAATGATAAATCACTCAGAGTACTCCTTTCCATAGCATTAGCATGGTTAAGTAGAATATTAGAGGAAAAATTCCTAAGTCATTCTTAATTACAAGTCAAAGCATACATTGATTAGTGCAATTATACCTAGTAGTCATGGCTAAGGTCATCTTTATATCTACACATAAGGGATATTACTAAGAAAGATTAAGAACAGAGTTTGTTCTTCCTTCATAACTGGACCCTACTTGCACCTATATTTGAGGAGTGGACTACAAAGGACTCAACATAACCTAGAATATAGGGTGTATCTATAGGTAAACAATGTATAAGCACCACGCTTACACAATGTCGACCACTCACCCCATGTACACCAGAGCGAGCGCTCTATGAACTTATGCATAAACATAATGATATACTAGCTATACTAAGTATATAATCAAAGTAGATGATGAACATTATAACTAAGAACATGAATATTGTGAATACCAATGTTGTCATAACAATTGTAGCAAACATATAAAAGTAATGAGAGATACAAAAAAGAGGGGGTACAAAGATTATACCAAACCACGCTCTTGACAAGATTAGGAATCCAAGCAAAGCCTGCTTGCCTCCCTCTAAACCTAGCCTAACTAGCTATGCCCTAGAATATGGTGGAGCTCTAGATGATTAGGGTTTCTATCTTCTCAAATGACTTATGCCTTAGGGAGTGGCAGGGGCTAGTATATGTAGGCCGAAGCATCAATCATGAACCCTTGGATCAAACTGACTTAAAGGATGGTATAGATGCAACCTAGGAGGCGGTGAACAACCGACATAACAATGGGGGATGACATGTGGGTCCTAGGGGGCTGGGTGGCCTACAGGTGGGGCCGGCCGACCCTACCTAGCGGCGTCTCACCCTCCGCTTTGGTGTGGAGTCCTCTTGAGTCTTCTGGAACCTTTTGGGGTCGTTTTCATGGTGGATAAGCACGATTAAATCTGACAAGTAGGTCCACCTTGATGGTTTTTTTGATAAACCCTATAGAAAATACAAATTCACCAAACTTGTGAAATTTATTAGTTTAAACCCCTAGACCTTTGTTGGTTATTATATTTATACCCTTATGCATGTTATATTGATGATTTATAATGTTTGTTAACTACCATCAACAGTGTACTAATATCTTTAGCATCATCCATTCCAAACTTATTGAGCATGTCCTTGATGTACTTGCCTTGACTCACAAATGTGTCATTCTTTATTTGCTTGATTTGAAGACCAAGAAAGTAACTAAGCTCTCCAATCATGGACATATCAAATTCACTTGCCATCATCTTTCCAAACTCCTCATAATAATCTTGATTTATTGATGCAAATATGATATCATCAACATAGATTTGCAACACAAATAAAGTCTTTGCCAATCTTCTTGGTGAAGAGAGTGGTGTCGACCTTTCCCATAATGAATCCCTTATAGAGTAGGAAATTCCTCAATCTCTTATACCATGCTCTTGGTACTTATTTCAATCCATACAAAGCCTTTCTCAACTTATAGACTTGGTTGGGTTTCTTCTCATCTTCAAAACTAGAAGGTTGCTCAACATACACAAGCTCATTGATGTAACCATTGAGAAATGCACTCTTCACATCCATTTGGTACAACTTGATGTTGTGGGCATAAGAATAGGCTAACAAGATCTTAATTGCTTCCAATCTTGCAACTAGGGCATATGTTTCTCCAAAGTCCAGACCTTCAACTTGAGTGTAACTTTGAGCCACTAATCTTGTCTTGTTTCTTACAACTATCCCATCTTGATCTTGCTTGTTGTGAAAGACCCATTTAGTTTCAATCATATTATGATCCTTAGGTCTCTCAACTAATTCCCATACTTGATTTCTTGTGAAGTTGTTTAGCTCTTCATGCATAGCATTCACCCAATCAACATCCTTCAAAGCTTCATCTATCTTCTTAGGTTCAATAGATGACACAAATAAGAAATGTTCATAAAATGATGCCAATCTTGATCTTGTTTGTACACCTCTTGAAATATCACCAATTATAGAGTCCAATGGATGATCTCTTGCAACATTGGTTGGTTGGAGCACTTGAACTTGATTGCTTGCACTTTGTTGATTATTTGGTTGAGATGATGTACTAGCCACTTATTGTTGATCTTGCTCTTTGTCATCACTTGTACTAGCTTGATTTTGATCATGAGAACCACTAGCTTACACATTTGAGTTAGAGAGCACTTGATTCTTGTCATTTTCAACTTCAATCACCTCTCTAGGCCTTATATCACCAATGTCCATGTTCTTCATTGTATTGACCAATTGAGTGCCTCTTACATCATCTAGATTCTCATCTTCCTCTTGGGAACCATTGGTTTCATCAAATTCAACATTGTGCACCTCCTCAAGAGTACCACTAGCCAAATTCTAAACTCTATAAGCCTTGCTAGTAGTGGAGTAACCAAGCAAGAAACCTTCATCACATTTCTTCTCAAACTTACTCAATCTAGTGCCTTTCTTCAATATATAGCATTTGCAACCAAAAACCAAAAAATATGCAATATTGGGCTTTCTACCAATCAAGAGCTCATAAGGTGTCTTCTCCTTCATAGGGTGACAATAGAGCCGATTGCTATAGTAGCAAGTTATGTTGATTGCTTTAGCCCAAAATGAATGACTTACATTGTGCTCACTCAACATTAATCTTGCCATGTCAATCAAGGTTCTATTCTTCCTCTCTACAAGACCATTTGATTGTGGAGTGTACTTGGCTGAGAATTGATGTCTAATTCCAAATTCATCACATAGCTCATCAACTCTAGTATTCTTGAATTCACTTCTATTATCACTTCTCACTTTCTTGATGGTTGTTTCAAACTCATTGTATATTCTCTTGATGAATGCCTTGAAGGTTACAAACACATCACTCTTATCAACAAGAAAGAACACCCATGTATATCTTATAAAATCATCCACTATCACAAATCCATAGTTGTTTCCACCAATGCTAGTGTAAGTGGTTGGTCCAAACAAGTCCATGTGCAACAACTCAAATGCCTTGGATGTACTCATCATGCTCTGCTTAGGGTGTATGTTACCAACTTGCTTTCTGGATTGATATGCACTACATAGCTTATCATGGTTGTCATGCCCCTGTCGATGGAAATCATTTTGTTTTTCAAAGGATGGACAACAAGGTTAAGGATGGACTAGTTCTAAGTGTCGTTTGGTGTTGGAGAGACACTTAGAGTAGTTTAGGACTTTGTTTTTCCTTTGGTCATACTATTAAGGGGGGTATGGACTAGTATCTTAATCTAGGTGAGTCTAATGGATTAGGTGTGGTGCACACTTGTTAAACTTAGCACTAGGTAGCTCAGGAATAGCCCTAAGATTGATAGAAGTCAACTTCATTCACAAAGAATTTCAAATTGGAAGTAAATGGAGAGTCAAATGACTGACCGAACACTAGTTTGGTTGTGATTGGACGTAGCTTGGAAAGTCCAGTTAGTTCATTTGATCGACAGCAATAGTCAGAGTGCGACTAGACACTGGACACCAGTGCTCACCAGACACGACGATAGCCATATCTGTAGCAGCGTGGATAGGCTATTGACCATGGACCAGACGCTGAACAGAGAAATGACCGAATTCTAGGTGTCAGCATTCGGTCAACATCAATAAGGTTCTAGAGAGGGTTTTTGATGACCGGACACATCTGGTGGGTGCTGACCGGACGCAGGCCAGAGTCCGATTAGAGCAAATGGCTTTTTCTGACACATTGACGTATTTCACTGATCGATGCATCCAGTCACCTTGACCAGAGCGTATGGTCTTCCTGATACTTGCTAAGTTGAACCTCAACCATTATATTTTGAATGGGGGGTATAAATACATATCCCGCTCATCCATTTGAGGTCTTTTGCCAATTTTTTCAGCTGAGAAACACCTTTGGAGTGCAAGAGAGAGCAAGAGCCTAATGGGGTGATTAAGATTTGATAATCCAAGATTAAGGACCTCATTAGTGCATAGGGAGTAGCAAGTGTGCATCCACCTTACTCATTAGGCTTGTCTTGGTCATGTGAGAGTTTGTGCTTATTACTCTTGGTGATCGCCATCATCTAGACGGCTTGGTGGTGATTGGGAGCTTGGTGATCATCTAGCGAAGCTTGTGGATGACCCAAGTCATTTTGTGAGCGGTTGTGGGTAATTCACCATGATAGAGTGTCAAAGAATCAGCCCGTAGAGAGCACTTGATCCTTGCGTGGATCAAGGGGGAGCTACACCCTTGCGCGGGTGCTCCAACGAGGACTAGTGGGGAGTGGTAACTCTCCGATACCTTGAGAAACATCACCGTGTTCCTTTCCCTCTCTTTATTTTGAGCATTTACATTTGAGCAATTTATTTCATGTCTTTACATTCCTAGAATTGCCATGCTAGAGTAGGATTGGAACCTAGGGTGCAAAACTTTTGTATGAGAGAACAATAGAAACACATTCTAGACACAAGGGGTGAAATGGACTAAGTGTAGGGCTTAATTATTGCAAAAATTTAGAATTAGCCTAATTCACCCCCCCCCTCTTGAGAATCTTGATCCTTTCAATTGGTATTAGAGCCTCATACTCCCTAAATTAGGCTTAACCACCTAGAGCAAGATGTCCCACAGGAATGGACCCTCTCCTATCTTTGAGGGAAATGATTTTCCTTATTGGAAAATTCGCATGGAGGCATACCTAGAGGCTTTAGATGTTGGAGTTCTTAGGGCCGCCTCACAAGGCTTCCCAAAACCTAAGGATCCTACCAACCTTCAAGGCGATGAGGTTAACTATGAGAAGTGGAATGCAAAGGCTAGAAACACCCACTTTAGAGGCCTTTGCAAGGATGTTTTTAACCATGTGCAGAACCACAAAGACGCCCATGCACTATGGTCGGACATTTGTGCGCTCCATAAGGGAACCAAGAGTGAGCATGAGGAACGCTATCACCTTGTGATGAAAAAGCTTAATTCATTTGAGATGCTTCCTAGAGAAAGTGTCAATGAGATGTATTCACGCTTGAATGTTCTTGTAGAGGAAGTCAATGGGCTTGGACTCACACAAATGCATCCCTCTGATGTTGTGAGAAAGATCTTGAGTGTACTCCCCATTGACAAATATGGGCATATTGTGATGGTGCTTCATCAAGGTGATCTTTCCACCGCTACACCAACTCAAATATTGGGGAAGATCAATGCACATGAGATGTACATGCATATCACTCCACAAGATGGCTCTTCTTCCACTAAGAAGAAAGATTTGGCATTCAAGGCTAGCCAAGAGAAGAGGGGCAAAGCAAGAGTTGATCATGATAGCTCAAGTGATGATGAGATTGATGATGCAAGTCTTGCTCTCATGGTGAGAAGAACCGCCAAGATGCTCAAGAAGCTAAACAAGAATGGTGTCAAGTTTGATGACAAGAAGAAGAAATTCTTCACTAGTAATAGAAGGAAGCCCATCTCTGAAATGGATTGCTATGATTGTGGAGAACTTGGTCATCTAGCTCATCAATGCCCCAAACCCAAGAAAGACAAGTACAAGAAGAAGTACAAGGGCAAGAAAGATGACTCAAGTGATGAAGATGATGATGAGAAGAAGAAGAAGAAGAAGAAGAAGAAGCCATATAAGAAGGATGTCAAGAAGAAGGAATTTCACAAGAAGAAGAAGAATGGCAAGGCATACATTGTTGGTCATTGGCTCACGGACATTGAATCATTAAGTGTCTCATCCAATGATGAAAGTGAGAATGAGAAGGAGAAGGTGGCCACTCTTGTGTTTGATTCTTCACTATTTTCACCAACACTGCCACCATCATCCTCTACACATCTATGCCTTATGGCCAAGGCTGAATGAAAAGTACAAAATCATGATGATAGTAGTGATGAAGATAATGCTAGCAATGATGAAAGTGGTAGTGATAATGATGAAGAATTTGAATCACCTTCTTATGATGATCTTGTCAAGTTGCTAAACCAATACACTAAAATCATTAGAAAGACAAGAGCTAAAAATGAAAAGCTAGAACTTGAGAAGGACTCACTCTTAGCAAAATATGACATAGCCAAAAAAGCTAGTGTTGAGCTTAGAGAAGAAAATAAAATTGTGTCATCCAAACTCAAGGAGCTCAAATCCTCTAAAAAGGAGCTTAGAGAAAAATATGATAAACATGAGGGGATACATAATGAGCTCACCACTAGTTATAATTTGCTTAAAGAAGAGTACACCAATCTCAAGATTAATCATGACAATCTTGTTCTTTCTCATGAGTTATTATTCAAAGAGCCACATGATGCTACTAACAATGTTGTTAAGATTTATATAGCTACATCATGTGATGACTTAATTGTTGCGAGCATTGAGCAAGGTTCTAGTAGCAAAGGCAAGAAAGTGGTTGAGTTCAACAACTATGATGATTGTGTCAAGCTCAAGAATGAGAATGAAAAGCTTAAGAAAGATCTTGAAAAGCTATCAACCACCAACACAATTGTGATAGAGAATCTTAACAATGATTCTGATATAGCTCTTGAGAATGAGATGCTTAAAGAAGAGAACAAGAGACTCAAGATGGAGAAAAATCATGATGAACTTACAGAAGAAAACAAGAAGCTCAAGCTAGAGAAAGAACATCTCAAGACTAGTTTGAGCAAGTTCATAAGAGGTCAATATCTCCAAAGTGAGCTACTCATGAACACTGTGATGAAGATGGATAGAAGTGGTATTGGGTACTTGGCGAATCAAGATAAGAAAGCTCAAGCTCAACATCAACAACAATACAAGTCAAAGCCTAAGTCAAAGAGATGTTTTGAGTGTGGACAAAAAGGTCACTTTACTCATGAGTGTCAAACTCCACCACCACAACCCTTGCCCAAGCATGCTAGACCCTTAGCCTTCAATGCTCACTACATGCTTAGAAAGGATTCTAGTGGAAAAATGAAAGTCATGTTCTTAGGTCCACCCAACAAAAATAGGCCTAAGCAAATTTGGGTTGCAAAGTTACTAGTTGAGAAAGTCAAGGACCCTCATCAAGTTTGGGTCCCTAAACAACAAGCTTGATCTCTTGTGTGTAGGTGAACTATAAGATCGGTGGAAGTCATTGGGTTATTGATAGTGGTTGCACTCAACATATGACCTGGTGATCCTCGTATGTTCACCTCACTAAATGAAGAAGTAGATGGTCAAGAAAGGATTACATTTGGTGATAACTCAAAGGGTAAAGTTTAAGGATTGGGCAAAGTTGCAATATCAAATGATCATTCAATATCAAATGTGCTATATGTTGCTTCATCGAGTTTTAACTTGCTATCTATTGGTTAATTGTGTGATCTTGGCTTTCAATGTTTGTTTACCAAGATGGAAGTGGTTGTGTCAAAGAAAGATGATGATCAAGTTCTATTCAAGGGTTTTAGATACAACAACCTATATCTAGTGGATATCACCTCCGAAGATACAAACTTGAAGACATGCTTATTCACCAAAACATCACTTGGGTGGCTATGGCATAGAAGACTTGCACATGTTGTGATGAGCTCACTCAAGAAGCTAATGAAGAATGAATAGGTGAGAGGTTTGAAGGATGTGAAATTTGAGAAAGACAAGTTTTGTAGTGCATGTCAAGACGGCAAGCAAGTTGCAAATACTCATCCAACAAAAGCTTACATGTCAACAACAAGAGTGCTAAAACTTCTTCATATGGATTTATTTGGACCAACAACTTACAAGAGTTTAGGAGGAAATCTCTAGTCTTGTGATAGTTGATGACTACTCTAGATATACTTGGGTGTTCTTCCTTCATGACAAGACTAAAGTAGCTGCATGTTTCAAGAAGTTTGCTAAGAGAACACAAAATGAATTTGAAGTGCAGCTCAAGAAGATAAGAAGTGACAATGGAAAAGAATTTGACAACACAAACATTGAAGCATATTGTGATGAAGTAGGGATCAAGCATGAGGTCTCTGCAACATATACTCCTCAACAAAATGGTGTAGTAGAGAGAAAGAACCAGACACTTATCACCCTTGCAAGAACAATGCTTGATGAGTACAAAACACCCAAAGCTCTATGGGTGGAAGCTATCAACACCGCATGTTATGCATCCAATCACCTATTTCTTCAAAGTTTCTTAGTAAGACTCCTTATGAGTTGCTCAATGGGAAGAAGCCGGACGTATCATTCTTCCAAGTGTTTGGTTGCAAATGCTACATCTATAAGAAGTGGCAACATCTAGGAAAGTTCCAAAGACGTTGTGATATTGGTTTTCTTGTTTGTGACTCATTAAAGTCCAAAGCATATCGAGTATTTAATCATGCCACTGGCTTGGTTAAAGAAACATATGATGTAGAATTTGATGAATCTAACAGCTCCTAAGGAGCATATGAGAATCTTGAGGATGTAGGTGATGAACCATTGAGGGAGGCCATGAAGAACATTCCAGTTGGAGACATCAAACCCAAAGATGATGAAGATGATGTATAAGTGATTGATCCACCTTGTTCATCAAATGTGCCATAAGATGATGATAAAGATGGGAGAGTAGAAAATAAAGATACTCATGTCTCCCATGATCAAATGGTGGCATAAGCTCAAGATGTTGAAGCTCCACAACCTCCCTCTCAAGTGGTTGGTAGAAGAAATTCACCCCTACTATAAGCACATCCACAAGATCTCATTATAAGGAGTCCTTCAAAGGGTGTAATGACTCACTCTCAAAAACTTGCTTCATTTATTGAACATCACTCATTTGTTTCTTGCATTGAGCCTAAAAATGTAGAAGAAGCTCTTCAAGATCTGAATTGGATAAATGCCATGCATGAAGAGTTGAACAACTTCACCCAAAATGAAGTTTGGACACTTAAGATGCAAGAGTCATTGAAACAAAGTGGGTGTTCTGCAACAAAAAGATGATCAAGGCATCATTGTTAGGAACAAGGCAAGGCTAGTTGTGAAGGGGTTCTCCCAAGTTAAAGGGTTAGATTTTGGAGAGACCTTTTGCACCGGTTGCAAGACTTGAAGCCATTCGCGCTATATGGGCTTAAGCAAGCCCCAAGAGCCTGGTATGAGTGCCTTTAGGATTTCCTCATTGAGAAGGGCTTCTGTCACACCCAATTTTAAGGATAAAATTGAATGTCTAAAACTCATGTGTGCCCAGGGATCAGTCACACACATAAGTTGACAAATTACAAAAAGTATCATCATGGTGTATCTTACATCACGATTAATACCATCACATAGTCTTACACAACATAGTGGAAAATAAAAAGGTAGCTCTCTCATGGTAGCTCCAACACAGGGATGGTCAACTGGTTGACCACAAGCCTAAAAGTCCTCTAGAAACTCCTCATATCTATTGACATATGTTACCCATTCAGGATTTTTATCCAATATTGAAAGTAAACAAGCATAAGTACTTCCTGTACTTAATAAGATAACATGGGGTTATGAAAGCTCAAAAAGGGTGACTCTGGTTTACTACGGTTAGCACTTTTAGTAAGTCAAGATTTTATCATCAACTATTATCAAGTTATGCTTAAGCTCCTAATTATACCCACATGATCAGATATCCGAAACAATTGAATCATATTATCTCCGTAGAACATCATAAATGAACAACAATAAGTAACCATTTATTTTGTGAGTTTTCTAGGGCCGCTCGTGACCTGTGAGCATGGCTGTTATAACAGTTTGTAACACTCTGCAGAGGTTGTGCACTTTCACCATGAGTCATGATTCCCATATGCCCAGGTTAATTACTCCCATAACACTGCCAAGGTGAGTGGGCGGGTACACTATGAAGCCATTTTGTAGGTTTCTCTAACAAGTTAGGGCTGCTAGGTTTCCTTGGCAGGAAGATGTAGGGACCCTCCTTTTCTATGGCACATCTCCATCGTGGCTATACACATAGGAACAGAGGCAGCCTTATACTCAACAGTGGCAAGCCCCTTTTGCGCCATAAAGGTAACCTCTAACAAGCTAGAAAAGGTCCTATTACTGAGCTAAAGTCATAGCCATGTGACCCTCACGGTTGCACTGTTAGTCCCAGCTTTTACTGACATATAAGTCCTTATGGAGGGCCAAGAGCATCATGATCAAAAGTCATTTGCTCCTTCGCCCTATAATTTAGTTGTTTAAAAGCAAATTTTACCTTTTCGTTCTATAGAACCACTAGTCAATTATGTTGATCATGTATAGTTACATTGAGCGCTAGCAAACTACCCATATGCATATAACCCATAGGAGACAAGGAAATAGGATACTCAATCACTAGGATGTCCTTATGGGTATCAAAATTAGACACATGCAAATGAGAAATTAATAAATGGTGAATGGGACATCAAGGTAGATCCCATGCTATACTTGCCTTGCTCAACGAACTCAGGCTGCTCCTACTGGTCGTCAAAGAACTCTTGGTCTCCAACGTTCTCCTCACCGTCTGAACTCGACCAACAAAGCAACATACAAGCATTCCAAAGGCATTAATGCAAAGCAAACAATTATGGGATTAGAACAGTACACTAGGGCATAAAAACAAGATAAAAAGGTTCTTAAAAAGAATCTACATCTCTCTACGATCACATAGACGCGAAGTTCACTGAAAAATGGAGCTGAAACACGAAAGTTATGAATTAAATGGGGTTTCCTATAGCAATTTATTTAATTAAATCTAACCTCAAAATTTAAATGTTGCAAACATGTTTGACAATGGTATTAACATGTAGAGAACTTAATTATGAACCTAACGAAATTTGAACGGGTCGATTCGGAGCTAAAACGATGATTTTATAAGCAAAACAATGCAGTGGCATTTCTATAAATAGAATGAACTATTTTTGAATTTAAATAAATCAGAAAAATTAGGATTTTCATCTGGCCGAGGACTGGCGGGTGTAAAAAGAATAAAGCTGAGGGGCTCTTAAGCAATTCTACCACGTGAAGGGGTATCGGCCATCCTGGGCCATTGGATCAAGGATGGACGGCTCAGATTGGGAGAAAGGGGGAGAGGGGAAAGCCGGCGGCCAGAACGGTGCTTCGACAGGGCGGGGCACCATGGCCTGCGGTGAGGAGGTCATCGGCGAGCGGGAAACAAGGCCTTCGGGCCACTATTCGATGAACCGAGGGCGTCGGGGGAGAGAGAGAGAGGAGGTGAAGGCGATCTCGCCTAGGCCGAGAATGCGGCCGGAGGACACAGCCGACGCGGTGGTGGCCATGGCCAGCGGCGAGAGCTCGCCGGCGCACTAAAAAATGGCCATACTAGCCACCATTTGCCATGGGAAAAAGGTTGGGGAGAGAGAGGAGAGCACGGTGAAACTCACCACGGTGAAAATCGGAGGCAGAGACAAAGGGAGGACGGCAGACCACGGTGCTGCGGTTGCGACTTCCATGTGCTCGGGCGAATGCGAGAGTGGAGTGGGGGGAGGCAGCAGGGAGAGCGGTGACAGGCTCGACTTCTTTTATAGAGGCTGGGGCACGGGGAGGGCACTCCCATGACACGACGTGGGTGCGGCGTCGGTGGTTGCTCGCCCGAGTTGGGCTGGCCTAGAAAGAGAAAGGGGAGAACGGGAAGAAAGGGAAGGTGGGCGAGCGGGCCAGCGGGGGAGAAATGGGCCAGCAGGCCGAATGAGAGAAAGAGAGGGAGGGACAAAGAATTGGCTTTTCTTTTTCCATAACAATTTTCCAACTTCATTTTCAAATAGGTTTTGGAATCATTTTGAGTTTTGGATCAAAACCACTCAACCCAATAAATAAAATGCTATAGCATGAGGGCATCAATATGTATCTATCCTTAAGATTGATTTTAATTGCACAAAAAATATTATTTTTCCTATATTTGAATGCACACATAATTACATAAATAAATCAAATTTAACCATTTTAAAAGAATACAAATTTTAGGGTGTTACAATTCTACCACCCTTAAGATGAATCTCGTCCTCGAGATTTGGATGATTGCTTACTCAAACAGTTGTGGATAAGACTTTCGCAAATCCTCTTCTCTTTCCCAAGTAGCCTCATCCTCCGTATATCGATTCCACTGTACCTTGCATATTTTTATAACTTGGCTCCTTATAACTCTTTCTGCCATCTGTAAGATCTTTATCGGATACTCTTCATATGTGAGATCTTCCTTAACAGCAAGTTCTTCTAAAGGAATCTACTCTTCTGGTACTCACAAACACTTCTTTAATTGAGAAACATGAAACACATCGTGCACACCTGACAAACTCTCAGGTAGTTTCAACTGATAGGCTACTTCTCCACATCTCTCTAGGATCTTGAAAGGTCCAATATACCTTGGTGCCAACTTTCCCTTCATATTGAATCTTTTCACACTTCTCATTGGTGACACCTTCAAGTACATATAATCTCCAACTTTGAAAGTTAGCGCTCTTCTGTGAGTATCAGCATAACTCTTCTATCGGGACTGAGCCACGCTCAAGTTGTCTCTAATCATTCTCACTTATCCTTCTACGTCTATAAGGACATCGGGTCCAAACACTTGAGTTTCACCAGTCTGATTCTAGAACAAAGGCGTTATACATTTATGCCCATACAGCGCCTCAAAAGGTGCCATCTTGAGACTCTTCTGGTAACTGTTGTTGTACGAGAACTCAGCATATGGCAAACTCTTATCCCAGCTTGTACCATATTGCAGTGCACAAGCTCTCAACATATCTTCTAAAATCTGTTTGATCCTTTTAGTCTATCCATTAGTTTGTGGGTGGTAAGTAGAACTGAAATTCAACTTTGTCCCCAAAGATCTATGTACTTTCTGTCAGAATTGTGATGTAAACTAAGTGCCTCTATCAGAAACAATTTTCTTGGGAACACCATGTAAGCACACTATCCTTTCCATGTACAACTCTGCTAGCCTTGCACCTATATAGGTAATCTTGACTGGTAGAAAGTGAGCAATCTTGGTGAGTCGATCCACTATTACTCATATTGAATCATAACCTCTTTGAGTGCGGGGCAAACCTACGATAAAATCTATACCAACTTCTTCCCATTTCCATTTAGGAATCTTCATTGGTTGTAGTAACCCTGCAGGTCTTTGATGCTCAGCTTTCACCCTTTGACTAAGTGTCACACAAAGCCACATAATCTGCCACATCTCTCTTCAAACCATACCACCAATACTTCTCTTTGAGATCCAAATACATCTTGGTACTTCCGGGATGTATAGAATAAGCAGACTCATGTGCCTCTTGTAGAACTACATCACGGATAGCCTTCACTTCAGGTACACATATCCTTTTCCCGAACCAAAGTGTACCATTCTCATCCATCCCAAATCCTAGGTGCCTTTCCAAGCACTATATTCTCCGCTATCTCCTTAAGTTTTTCATCCTCCAATTGACCTTTGTGTATCTCTTGCTCTAAGGTAGGCTCTATCAGTCAATTCCATTGCATTAGTGACAAAGCTCAAATTGAGATGCTCCATTTCAGCACACAACTCTGCTGGCATAAATGTCATCTGAAGTCCATTAGAATAACTCTTCCTGCTAAGTGCATCAGCTACGACATTTGCTTTTCTCGGATGATAATGCACATCCAATTCATAGTCTTTGATCAATTCTAACCAATGATGTTGTCTCAGATTAAGATCTGACTGGGTAAAGATATACTTCAAACTCTTGTGATCTATATAGATATCACTCTTATGCCCAATGAGATAATGTCTCTTGATTTTCAAAGCATGAACCACAGCTGCCAATTCCAAGTCATGAGTAGGGTAGTTCAACTCATGCTTCCTCAGTTGTCTAGATGCATATGCCACCACTCTTCCTTCTTGCATAAGAACACATCTAAGGCCCAGACAAGATTCATCACAATATATAGAGAAGTTCTTGCTTAAATCTAGCAAAATAAGCACTGGAGTTGTAGTCAATCTCTTCTTTAGCCTCATCAAAGTTTGTCCTAGCATTTATCAGACCATACAAATTTAGCATTCTTTTCTAATAGAGTTGTTAT